>NW_022196900.1:61480689-61707973 GCF_008632895.1 Mastomys coucha
AAAAAAAAAAAAAAAAAAAGAGGTAATTATTATACCTAGCCTCTTTAACTATAGAGACATCAAGGCTGTAGTACTTTTAATATGGACGACAGGATGGAGCATAAACAAAAGCTAGAAGCTAGTTTTTGAAAAAATAAAAATAGTAAGGCCTTCCCAAATATGCCTTCTTGTTTCTAGCACTGATGTGAGATCACTTTTACACGCTGTTTTTTGGAAGGTTGGAATGATCTTTGGGAACTGAAGAACCCTCTCTTCATGCAGCTGTCACATACCTATCCTGCAGACAAGTTCTCTCTTTGTACTTTGGGTATCTGACTCATAACTGCTGATGTAACTTGATGGTACAGTGACTTAGAAAACGAAAGATACTTCCTCAGTATTTTTCTTCTATGTTACCTACCACCACAGAAAGCACCTAGTGCAAGAGGTGCCCAACTTTCTTACTCCAGAAAGCATGGCATAGCGAGCATTTACCAAGTCTGTACCACCAGGCCCCATCCAACCAGCAGAGGGTACAGCACATTGGGATTTTTCACTTACACTGAAGTGAGAATGAGAATAACAATAATTAGAAAACAAAATATAGCAACTAAGATGGACTGTAGGTACCAGAAGACAAAATGCAACTTAGGCAAGAGAAATATGTGGGTAATATAGTAAAAACTCCCTCAGTATTGCTCATAAATCTCGATTCTACTTTTACTATATTAAGAATTTTCTAACTCTCAGTGACAAAAAAGGCAACTAAAGGGATTTGCGGACTAATTGGTTATTGCCAAAATCATATTCTAAACAATCCATTAATTGCTCAACCACTATCTAAGAAGATGAAGCAAGGCCAACCAGATGTCATATGAGTAGGTCTTGTGTGCGCCTTTGAGAGAAGTATGACATGAGGAAGGACACAAGACTAGCTGCTCACAGTTTAAGTAAAGTAGACTTATGAAAAAGAGCATACATTTTATAAGTCAGATATGAGAACTTGAGAAAACGCAGGAGACAGAGTCTGTGATGTGGTCTCTGTAGGGTGCCCACAATCTACTGGATGACTCTATATCATGATAACTGAGCGGCACAAATTGGACTTGGTTATAAAACAAAAAAGAAAGAGCAAGAAGTTTGGAGGGGGGAAGGGTGGGGTTGGAAACAGTTGAGGATGATGAAGAAATATGATAAAAATTCATTATATTATTGTAAGAAATTCTCAGTGGATTAATAAAAATTTCACATTCTTAAACAATAAAAATCATTAAAATGGTAAAACATGAACCCTCTCAAACTTAAGAGTAGTCGTTTCTCCCATTTTGGTTTGACTGCTCCTCTCTCACTTTACTCTGCGCTGGAAAGATAAATCATTTCCTCAGTCAATTAGTATTTAGGAAATACTTACCATGTGGAAGGCATTCTTCCCAGAGGGATGGAAAAAAATAATTTCCTTCATAAAAGTTAAAGTCTAGGAAGATGAGCAGGCAAATAATATATTTAAACCATGTAGATATTTCTGCGAAAGGGAAGCTTGCACACCCTGAACAAGGAAACCAAGTTTCTGGAGCAGAGTGAGAGCAGAGGGCAGAATCCAGAGATGAGGCCAGAGAGGATTGCAGATAACAGAAGAGAGGCACACTGGGGCCCTTTAGGCTTCTGTGGCATTTCTTCTGGGTTTTGAAAAGCTACTGGAGGATGTTGAATGGGCAGTTGTTTTTAAGAATGCACCTCCAGGAATCACATCATTGCCTCAGTATCTGAGATGTAACCACCCATCTTGCTCCTTAGGATGCAGGTTACACAGGTGTAAACTGATCTTTCTTGAACACTGACTGCTTCACTAATGATGAGTAATTAAATATGAACCTATGGATAAAAAAACAAAGCCTTAATATTATCTTCTGATCACTATGGTCACTTCAGAGTTAAGACATTTAGTGCTTCCTGTATTATGACCAGATCCACTCTGGGAACAAACATTCCATCTTCTATTCTTTTTTATTTTTTTTCACTTTTATTGCATTATAATGAGAAAGTTACATGATTTCAATGTGTTTGAATTTTTTAACATTTAAAAACATATTTTAAGTAATTAGAAGTAAATCACATTCTTGTTTCCCTTTTGTACCCCCACTCCTCCCAAAGACCCCCCTTCAATACCTACAATATCTTTTTGTCATATTCTTAAAATTTATAAAATATTATAACAATAAAAATAAGTATTATAAAAGTTGTTTGATATAAAACAATAATCAATTTAACAGTCTTATGTAGATGCTTGTCTACAGCAATACTGAAAATACATATTTTTCTCAATATAAATTTTAAATAACACCAAACATATTAACTGTATATTTCAAAATAATACATCACTATTAGTATTTTCTTAACCCAACATAAATATATAAAGTCTTTTTGTTTGTTTGTTTTATATTTAGTAGAGTTTAAAATCTTGGCTCTTACTGTGGTACAAGCCCAAATTAGGAACAATTTTTAGACACTGGATTTCATTGTAATAAGGCTGTACTTCAATGACCCCTCACATCACCTAAGGATTTTACCTCCATTGTAGCTAAGCTGAGAGTTGACAGTTCTACGGTGCCAAGAAATGAATTGTAGGCGAAATTTTTGGATACAGACTTCCTGCTATGGTCAAAACTATTTGACTTGAGTCAAAACTATTTGACTTGAGTGAGTGACTTTATTCTCAGTCCCCAGAGAACAGGTTACATTCATTTAAGAAATGGTGGGTGTATTAAGATGGTCTATCCATAAAGTCATTCACCAACTGTTTCAGTGAACAGTGGTTTTGCTTGGAGGGTGGCACAGACATTAGGTGAGGGTAAGAATCTGGTTCATTAGCTGTGGTAATTTGGAAAAGCATTCATCTCAGAGAAAGAGTAACTTATAAAGTCCTCTTCTTCAAACTTGATACATGAGCTACAAATGTCAAGCAAAACATTCAGTTTCACTCTTTGTTGTTTTCTTTCCTACAAGCCACCTCCCAAGTTAATTGTCTATGTCTCCCTTGGGTATATAAATACTTTTGAAATATATAAGCTGTTCTGAAAACCATAGTATAGTATAGAAACATGGAATAAACAATACTACTAATAGAGAGGCTGAGATAGGAGAAGCAAGATTTCAAAACTCTTATGTTGTACACAGCAAGACACTGTCATGAACAAACAAGCTGAAAGTATATATAGATTGTACAATATTGGACCTATTTCTCCAATTACCAAATTAGAGAGACCATTGGATGACAATCAACACATTTCTAGTTCCTCATATTTTTGGATTTCAATCAATTAGGATATGTTGGTAATATTAATTTTCAAATTAATATATTAAAAAAGTAATTGTCACTTCCTGTTGTTTTTGTTGTAAGAGGTGGAATTAGGTTTGTGTGGATTTATTGAAAGATTACTTTCTTGCTTCTTCTAGGGTGTAATTTTGCTCCTTATGCTGATGTTTTCCATCTACTATCCTTTGTAGGGCTGGATTTGTGGAAAGATATTGTGTAAGTTTTGTTTTGTCATGGAATATCTTGTTTTCTCCATCTATAGCAATTGAGAGTTTTGCTGGGTATAGTAGCCTGGGCTGGCATTTGTGTTCTTGTAGGGTCTGTATGACATCTGCCCAGGATCTTCTAGCTTTCATAATCTCTGGTGAGAAGTCTGGCATAATTCTGATAGGCCTGCCTTTATATGTTACTGGCCTTTTTTCCCTTACTGCTTTTAAAATTCTTTCTTTGTTTAGTGCATTTGGTGTTTTTATTATTATGTGACAGGAGGAATTTCTTTTCTGGTCCAATCTATTTGGAGTTCTGTAGGCTTCTTGTATGTTCATGGGCATTTCTTTCTTTAGGTTAGGGAAGTTTTCTTCTATAATTGTGTTGAAGATATTTACTGGCCCATTACCTTGGGAGTCTTCACTCTCTTCTATACCTATTATCCTTAGGTTTGGTCTTCTCAATGCATCCTGGATTTCCTGGATGTTTTGGGTTAGGAGCTTTTTGCTTTTTGCATTTTCTTTGACTGTTGTGTGAATGTTTTCTATGGTGTCTTCTGCCACTGAGATTCTCTCTTCTCTCTCTTGTATCCTGTTGGTGATGCTTGCATCTAAAACTCATGAGTTCTTTCCTAGGTTTTGTATCTCCAGGGTTGTCTCTCTTTCTGATTTCTTTATTGTTTCTATTTCCATTTTTAGATTCTAGATAGTTTTGCTCATTTCCTTCACTTGTTTGATTGTGTTTTCCTATAGCTCTTTAAGGGATTCTTGTGTTTCCTCTTGAAGGACTTCTAGCTGTTTACCTGTGTTCTCCTGTATTTCTTTGAGGGTGCTATTTATGTCTTTCTTAAAATACTGTATCATCATTATGAGAAGTGATTTTAAATCTGAATCTTACTTTTCAGGTGTGATGGTGTGTCCAGGACTTACAATGGTGGGAGTATTGGGTTCTGATGATGCCAAGTAACCTTGGTTTGTGTTGCTTATATTCTTATGCTTGCCAAGCATCATCTGGTTATCTCTAGTGCTACCTGCCCTTGTTAAATCTGACTGGAGTCTGTCCTTCTTGTGATCCTGGTTGTGTCAGAACTCCTCAGAGTCAAGCTGTCTCTGTGATCTGTGATTCTGGGATCCTGAGACCCTGGGCTTGTTAGAGCACCTGGGAGTGCAACAGCTTCTTCTGGGTGTTGTGGGACTGGCTGTTGAGCCTGGGCCCAAGGTCTGCTCAGGACACCAGCCCAGAGAGACTGGAAGGAACCTGAGCCACTCTGCTGGTGGAGTTCCTGTGTGCCTGGTCCCACTGATCCCAGTTACTCCCAGTGTTGGAACAGATGCTGGGTCCTCCTCACCTCTGATCCTGAGACTATCAGAGAGCCTGGGAGTGGAGCTTCCTCTGGGTGTTGTGGGACTGGCTGCAGAGCTTGTGCCCAAGGTCTGCTCAGGACACCATCCCAGAGAGACTGGCCCATCTTCTATTCTTTTAGCTGTATTTATACCAATCTCTTCAGGAACACTGCAACAGTGTAATCATCCATGCAAGAGTAGGAAGACCTGGGTTTACCTACTTGACAATTCCTTAATTATACATTTTTTTTGTTTTGATGTTCTCATTTGAAAATGGACAAAATAATGTATGTTCAGTGAGCAGATATCATGTACTATCTCTTGAATGTTCTAGAAATGCAGGATAATAAGCCGCACAATGGTATTTGGAGTGCAGTACATTTCAGCTGTATCTTGTTTGGCACTGAATCCCAAACTTAGGGCCATGAGCATGCAAAGCAAGGTGAGGTACACCTCCAGTGCCTACAAGTTTTCCCTCCTTTCCCCCACTTATACTTCATTTAGAAAAGTTGATAATATAGCACAATGGAACTGAATTCCAGAAATGATGGATGCCAACAGTTTTGATGTCATCAGTTAATCATTAAAGGGAAGCATGAAACTGTTCATATGATGAAAGGTACCAGTGCTTAAGTGGAAAGAGATGCTTCTTGTGGTGCCATTTCAGTGGCGGTTTCTTTATACATGTCAGTTAATTGTACTTTCCCAAGATGAATAAAAACTTTTTTTTTTTGTATTCTGTCCTGAATTATGTTTCTTTCAATCATGCGAGAATGATTCTCCAGCTCCATTGCCTAGCATTGAAACTGTAATTTGTATCAATACTGTTGCATAAAAGCATCCTGACTGTTTGTTAGTTGGAAGTGGCTATAGTCCTTTGTTGGCACAATTCCTCTCATTACCTCGCCTTGGACTGAAGAAAAGGAATTGATGTGTCTTCTGTTACTCAGATGGTGTATTGTTTTGGCAAGAAGGAGCTAGATAGTGAAATAGATAAAGACTTAATTAAGAATTTGACTGTTAATATTGTTAGCTTTGACTACACTCTTTTAAAAAATAAAAAATCTTGTGAATATGTTCTTTTATCTCAGATCTTCAGTTTTGCATTCATAGTAAATTATAGCACTGTTATTTTGAATTCAGTGTTGCACTAAGACAAGGGTACAGGAAGTTCAGTTTTATGTCTTTAGAATTTTTTAGTTTTACCAAGGTCAGCTGAAAATGATACTCAGAGAAATTTTATTCAATGGCAACTTTGGAAGTTCAAATTTTACACTGATGTCAATAGAAAAGACTAATTATCTTATATAAAACCATGCTATTAAAAAGGTGATGGGTTTTTAAAGCATTAAAAACTGTGTTAATGTTTGTATTATAAACACCATTTTATTGGTAATAAATAACTGGCCTTTCTTTACAGCTTAGAAAGTTACTAATATATCCCCAATATTTATAACAAATAATTGTCCGTTGCTAAGTAAGTTTATTCTTTATTTCTCGGAGAGGATGGTGATACCAGAGACTTATTTATTTAATACTGAGATATACTATAGATGGAATTTTCAAGAATTCACAAGGGTATATATTTATAAACTGATGAAGTGTGATTACTCATTTCTCCTTTTGAGGTGCCAAAGGCTTAGAATTACATGGAAACAGGAAGGTTCCTTTTTTGTTCATTAGATGTTTCTTTTCTTTCTTTTTTTTTTCTCAAACCCTCTTTTATTTGGTGCTTCTTTTTTTTATTTTTTTTATTTTAGATATTTTCTTTATTTACATGCGAATTTCTCCATTCCCAGTTTCCCCTCCAAAAAACAAAAAAACAAACAAAAACAAACCCCTGTTGCCTCCCCCCTCCCCATGCCTGCCACCCAGCCCTCTCCTACTTTCTGGCCCTGGCATTCCCCTACACTGGGGCACAGAACCTTCACAGGGCCGAGCTCCTCTCCTCCTATTGATGATTGATTTTGCAATCCTCTACCATACACATGCTGCTTGAACAATCAGACGCCTCTATAGCACAGGATGCCAGTGTTTGAATCTTTAACACTTCCCACAAGGCTTGGTCCCCAGCTTGTGGTGCTCCTGGGGAACTGCCATTCAAGGGAAGAAAACTGGACAACGGGGGACATGGCCCTGAGACCCCAGCCCTGCTTTTCTCTTCATTTATTTATAAACACTATAAGTATGAAAAATTCAGGCTATCAGAGAGTCTGATTATCTTTTAAATGTTGCATTCTAGTTAACCTTCTTGGTGACCCTTTTTTCCTCCAAGGGTGGGTAGGGATAGCAGGCTGTATAGCTGTGAGACTGTTGGCAGACTGAAGACAGGTGTGTGGAATGCCATCAAGACGTGATACAAACAGCATTTGCCTCTCAGAATCTCAACTTATCCTTAGCCATATTAGGGCTACACAATTTGCCATTCTTTTTTTCTGAGAAGAAATTCCTAAAATTCTTACTTATCTTGTCAACTTTGAAAATTAGCTATGAGAAATAGCTTTAATGAGTCCCTCTTGCTGTTTTATTTTTGCTTATTGGTTACTGTGAATCATGATAGAATCATATAATCCCAGGTCCCAGTTTCAAAAAATAGTATTTTGGGTAAAAGACTTGCCGCAGAATTTAGCAAATAGTAGGTAGATTAATCACATTTTCTCCATGTTATCAACATTCTGTCTTCTCAAGGTACTCAAAATACTTTCCAATGCCAAGAAGCCTGCCTAGACCAAAGCACACTCTATAGTGAAATAAGTAGTACTACCAGGAGTCAGGAAACCTGAATGTCACCAGGATGGATTTGGATGACTCCCTTCAGTCCCCTGGCTCTGTTTCCTTGTTTGAGGAATCATTTGCTAAACCAGGATCATTCAGTACCATCTATAATCCCACGACTGCACGTTTGTTTACAGTGCGCTTTAGTTAGTTGTTTAGATCCCGATGAGTTTTCTGAAGTAGTGCTTAGAAATCAGTAGTTTAAGTTCCAGTCACTTCCCTAAGGCTTACAACGGGATCCTTTGCTCCTACACAGAGGCGATGTTCTGCTGTTATTTAGCCCTCTAAAGTTTTCAGCGTGTGGCATATTGAGGGATTTTATACAGCTGGACGACCTTACACATTAGTGTAAAAAATGAATGTTTAATTTTCCCTGAAGTCCTACTATGCATCTTCCCCTTTTCTATCATTCTTGCTGACTAATCCTATCGTGCTTTGTCACATTTATTTGAGATCAACCTGGCTCCAATGACCATCATTGTGAATACATATCTTACAACATACAAGGATCCTCGTTATACTTCAGTGTGCCTTTCAATATATAGAAGCCGGACTCCCATGCCCAGATAAAGAAAAAGAAGAAAGAAAAAAGCAAAGAAAAGCCAAGCCAAGTCAGGTTGAAGACATGCCCTGACTACAAGGCTTCTCACAAGCCATGTAAAAACTCACTCTCTGGTGCACTAAGGCACAAACATACACATTCTTGTGCACCTCTCTGCACACACATAAACACATGCACAGTACCTAACTTGGGGTACACGTTTTTCCTGGCTGTTCCTTCCATTTCAGATTAGGGGTGCTTTGGCCATCAGAAGAGGTTTTGCATTCAGTTTCGAGTGGCTTCCGTGGGCACATTGCAAACAATGAGCATAAAGAGAACAATGAGAATAATGTTTATTGGAATAAAAATTAGGTTTTAAATTCCTTGGGGGAATGAACCGAAGCCAGTGTTTTCCTGTTAAGTGACATTTTTTTTTTTTTAAACTGATGCCGTTTGGGATCTTCTGAAGAGGGGGGTGGGGGAACTTCAGCAATTCAGCTCTTTGATTTTTAGAAATGGAATCTGAAAAGCTGTTCTATTGAGGCTTTTGGCAATCCCTGACTTAATCAGTTTTGACTGTGACAAAGACGGTAGCCTCACAAATTTAGTGCCAATCCGAGCAGTGGAGGGTATTTTTCAGGGGTTGGGGGGAGACAGCCCAGTTGTTTAAAGAATCCTGGGCCAATGGCGTTTGATAGGCGGAGTTACGGCTGTGTGCTTTGCTGAGCAAGATAATTCTGAATGAAGACTTTAAAAGCACATGCTGGATGGACTCTGGTTCCGCCCTTTGTGCAGACAAAAGTGACTGGGTGGCCAGGCTTTGCTTACTGTCCGAGTTAAGGCAGCTTGTTTGATAAGGTTTTCTTTAAAAAAAAAAAAAAAGAAAAAGAAAATACCTGTAAAGGATTTATCAAAGGCCCTCATGAATATTTCATGAGTTGATATATTCAGCTGAATGGATTCAGTGAGTCTCAGTGTGTAACTTGCAGACAAACCCCATCCACAAGGAGGCTGGTGACAGAGGAAGCACTTTGGCGCATTTTCAGAGGCTAAGGCAGCCTGATAAAGCTCCTTGTGACAGGCTGCCTTGCCAGTCTCCCAGTGTGCTGCTCTTGCTCTGAAGTGCTCCAGGATTGGAACCACAGCTTCTCAAATTAGCCTGTGAAGGGTGTGCGGACCCAGCAGCCTTTTAACCTGCGGCAGTGCCTTTGCTATGTTCGAGATTGTTGTTTTGGATGGTGAAAGCTAGCGCTCCACAAGAGACATGACAGCAAAAAATTCTCCCAAAGAACTTACTGCTTCTGAACCTGAGGTTTGCATAAAGACTTTCAAGGAGCAGATGCGCTTGGAGCTTGAGCTTCCAAAGCTACCAGGAAACAGACCTACATCTCCCAAAATTTCTCCACGCAGTTCACCAAGGAATTCACCATGCTTTTTCAGAAAGTTGCTGGTGAATAAAAGCATCCGACAGCGGCGTCGCTTCACTGTGGCTCACACCTGGTAAGAGGGGACTTAAAGGCATCTCCAGTGCTCGGCAGATTCTTGGCTTCTCAGTAGTGATCTAGAAAGGTTGAAAATGGAATGTCTGAGTTTTGTTCTGAATGCATAGCATAAGTCTGAGTTGAAGGGGTACAGTAGGTCAGCTAAGAATACACAAGTGTACACTGTGCTTAAGAGTCTTTACCTGCTGTTTCCAGATAGAATAAGCCTCTGACCGTGGAGACTCTTCGAAACGACTGCTTCTAAAAATATATTTTGGAAAATAGGGAATTGGGGGAATTTTTAAAAGTAAGATTTTTGTTTCATTTCTGTTCTGTGATAGGTTATTTTTAGCAGTGTATTTTTTGGGGGGTACAAGAATAGGTATTTTCATCTCAATTCTAGTCTATTTCTCAAGATGACTTATAAAAACCTAACTAAACGTGTTGTCTTGTCATGACTATGGGGCATAACCAGAGTGAACTTTATCCTTGCCCACTTTTATCTTTACATTACTTAGTGGGAGGTGGGGTGGGGAGGTAGGGAAACTAAGTTCTCACTTACAAAGTGGCACTGATAATCAGTTGTATTTATGATCCCAAATTGCTTGTTACTTAAAAGTTATATATATTTTAGGTGAGCCAAGTATTAAGAGTTTAGTGAATCTCTGTAGAAAGTGAGTTGAGCTACCCATCTCTAGCATATATTTTACACGGGATGTAAAAACACTAGGCTCGCCTCCTTAAAGCAGTGCAGAACCCCAACATTAAATTACTTTGACCTGAAAAACCTGGGCCACCTCAGGTTTCTTTGAAGGGATGTGTCTTTCAAATGAAGGTAGCCTTCCGGATTGGTACTTGCACCTCAGTCTTATTTAATGGAGAGCATGGCAGGAAAAGCAGGAAGTGGTTTTTTTAAGGTAATCCCCACAGCGACTTTGTGCCTACATGCTGGAGTGCCAGCTAACATAATCAACCGAGGCTTCCGAATATTTGAAAATTAATATGTGTTGTGTTGTTTCCTCCTCACCAGAAAAATGTGCTCACTCTGTGCACGATGTGTTGATTAATCATAGTTACCCATAGAAAGATGTGGCTCACTCTGATGAATAACCCATGATCTGCCAACATGTACTTCACACGGTTAAAGATGAGCTCTTTACTCTTGCTTCTGACTGCGGTATATGGTGTTCTTTCTTGGAGAACTGTTTGGCCATTTTGATGAATTGCATGCTGTTATTTCATCGCGCTCTGTTGCCTGTAGAGCACACGTGGCTAAGTTTTCAAAGCCTACCAATGGTGGTAGCATTTGTAGAGAGAAGGGTATTCATGAAAAGCTATGTGTTGATTGGATGCAGTCCTTTCTCTCATTCTTTGTCTCTCCTCCAACACAGGTGGCTTTATAGCTAATCTGCTGAGTGGTGTAACTCAATACAGGAAGATAAGCATGAGTATAGCTCTCAGTGAAGGGGCATATGTAGGGAAATATTTATTTAATGAATAAATGTGTATGTCTTGCTAATTGAAGGACTATTAAATCATTATATTGATATGAAGGACTTTTAATTTTAGGTGTATAATTTTCAAAGATTGGAAAATCTTCTTAAAATTTTCACTAATGTGGAATTTTTGGTTCTTTATAAGCATGTGACTTTTCTTCTTCTTAGAATAGATTCTTGATGTGATGGAAGCACCGAGCTATAAATACTAGTTTTTTTTTCTTTTCAAAAGAATGAAGTTTTAGAATGATTAAAGAGCCAGTTTTACTCATGCATTACACAAATTTTCTTGCAAGTTGCAAAAAGAACAATGTAATGATATGTGAGGTTACTTATGCTAATAAAACAATTTTTTTGATGAGTTAAAACAAAAGTTCCCACAATTGCCAAAAAAAGAAACAAGACATTGGCATAATGTAATTCAATACAGGCATAAAGAAGTCATTAATCATCATACTTCTAAAACATCTGTAGGTATGACTGTGTTCATTTTTTTCCTCCGAGTTCATATTCCTTCTTTTTATTTTTTTATTTTTTATTTTTAGTAAAGTTGATTCTCAACTTGTTTGCAGCTCCTGATTAAATCCCCATTGATGTTTCTTTTTGTTATTGTATCTGTTGTAAGATGCTTAACATTTTCCATGTTTATTGTCATGAAACAAGCAAAGAAAATCCCTTTTTGGAAAATAGATATGCCTCTTGTGTATTTGAATGATTTCCCCCCAAATCTCAAGAGCCCAGTGCTGTTTCATTTTCTTATTGTATGAGGAACCTTAGTTTTGCTTTTTTGTCATGATGAAATGTTACTAGCCTTTTCTGATTAGTGATTGACATTTTCTAGACCATGCATTTAAGTAAGAGATTCTAAAATACATACTCAGAAGTCCCTAAAAACATTATTACTTTACAGTGGACAGTAGGCTTCCTTCAAGAGAGCTGGATTATTTTGATTCCTGCAACAAAATCAAAGTAATTTTCACGAGAATGTTAAGCAATGCAGAGGGTCCAGTTCAGATTTTAACCTTTATTTAGTTATTTGTAGATTTCATCCTTTGATGGCATGGGCACGCAGCTCTGGCTTTGGAGGCCTGAGTTGTGAAGTTGGGCTTCACAATAGACTTAATGCACATTTGTATAGTTCTGACTCTGGAATTATTTTAGAAATATCCAAAGGAAAGTAGATATTCGATGTGTTGTTATTGTTAATCATCATGTCTACACAAACCCAAATCTGGAGTAAATTTGAATAATTATCTTACTGCTCCCTCTTACCCTTGGGCAGAACCACATTGCTCCAATCTTTGACATATGGGCATCTGGCCTACTTTTAAGACTGAAGAGAAAAAGTTCCAATAACACCACTTAATATACATCACTTTGTCATTTCATACTTACAGATATTGGAAAAAAATTCCTCTGAGTCAACTGATTAAATTTTTACATAGTATATATTTTGCTTTCCCCTCACCAGCTATTTAGAAAAGTACAGACATAATGGGCTTTAATGGGAGGATTATCAAGAGGTTCTTTGTTTTGTTTTTATTTATTCAACATACATCAATGAACATATATAATTTGCTAAGAAGAAAAGAAGAACAATTCAGGTTCAACCTATATATCCCCTCTTGTACTTTATCTTAAGTTCTTTACTATAATGCTCACATAATATCTTAATTTAAGTTCTTTATTTGAATTTTTTCAGGTTCACATGTTCATATGTGTGTGTGTTTGTGTTTATATATATGACTTTAAATTCTTTCTTTTCTTCTAAGTATTTCTATTCCATTATTCATTATTTGACTCTGATTCATACCCCAAACTTGTCTTTGAATTATGATTCCCCAAGAGGATAACAACCTTACTGTTGAGTGGTGTGGTGTGGTCTAGTGTGGTGTGTGTGTATAAGTATTAGGGACTACATGACCTTGCTAGGTACAGAATATGACAGTATCATTCTCAGGTAGTGTATTATTTATCCTTAACCTCAAATCCAAGGTAACAGTTTCTGAAGCACAATGTTCCTGTGTAATGTATCTGACTGTAAAACCTGTTCACTTTTGCCTGGCACTTGCAGCAAGTTGTCTAACTTTTTTAGCCATGTCTTCTGGCTGGAGCCATTCCTAAGTCATCGGTTTTCCTTCAGGAAGTAGTGTGCTGATGCTGGTCTCTGATAAATCCTGCTACTTCCTAAAACATTGCCTTCTAGGATAGAAAACGTATCAATGGGAACCACCACCAATTTATCCATGCTTACATTCAAAAGCAACATACTTTTAGATATTGGATACTATGGGAGAAAGCTTGTAATTTTTTCTTCTCCCAATTTAGTTTTCCACTATTGAAAGACAGATTTCTTATTGTCTTAGTTAAGGTTTCTATCATTGTGACAAACACCATGATCCCACAATATCATGTTCACACAATCTCAAATCTGGAAGTAATTTGAATTATCTTATTATTTAATAATGAATTTACTTCATCTTTCAACTCTTAGGACATACTGCATCACTCAAGGACATAAAGGCAGGAATCTGAAGGCAGGAGCTAATGCCATTGAAAAGAGCTGCCTACTGGCTGCCCCCACCCCATGGCTTACTTGGTCTGTTTTCTTATACAACCCAGGACCACTTGCCCAGGGGTGTTACTACACACAATGGGCTGACACCTCCCACATCTATCATTAACCAAGAAAATGCCCCATAGGCTTGCCTGTGGGTCAGTCTAGTGGGGACATTTCATTAACCACAGTTCTTTCTTCCCAAAAGGCTCTGTAAAGTTGTCCAAACAATAGCTAGAACACTCATTTTAACCAGTGTTTATGAAATGTGTAATTCATGTCTAATACATAAGTATAAAAGTAATCAGAGCCGAGGTTATTCTCTAATATCCTTTCTGCAGAATGCAGTTTAGACTACTTTCTCAAATTGATCCACTGAATCTGTGTAGTGTTTCATTCAATTTGGTTGATTCCTAGTGATACTGAAAACATTTGAGAGATATCTAATCTTTATTTTTTTGTTTTTGTTTTTTTGTTTTGTTTTGTTTTCTTTTGTTTCGAGACAGGGTTTCTCTGTGTAGCCCTGGCTGTCCTGGAACTCATTCTGTAGACCAGGCTGGCCTCGAACTCAGAAATCTACCTGCCTCTGCCTCCCAAGTAGGATTAAAGGCATGCGCCACCACCGCCCAGCTGAGAGATATCTAATCTTGAATACATTTGTTGATTGAAGAGAAATAGTCAGCACGTGCCCTAATCTGAGTATTAGAATACACAAACTTACAAGAAATTTTTACCTTTAAAATACTCATTGATGTGTTTATAAAAAAAGATAAGGAGGTATAAGATATGTTCTATATGAAGCATGGTGAAGCATGGGGCAGGGGGTGCCTTGGCGAGCCCAGGCCAAGGCATCCCTTCCCCTTGAGGGACTAGCCACACAAAGGTATACTATAGAATAGAGTTGATTCAGGGAATGGGGAGGAGAGTTAAAAGGGCAGTAGAGGCAGAGAAAAGCAGAAAGGGAGAAAATAGAGAAGTAGAGGCTGGCCAGTGCCATGAGCATATGGAGAGAAGGGGAAGGGAAGGAGAAAGGGAAGAGCCCAAGAAAGCTAGAAGCAAGCAGGAAGCAAGAGTAGGAGAGGGAGGAGGGGGTAAGCAGCCCTATTTATAGTGGGCCAGGCCTACCTGGCTATTGCCAGGTAACTGTGGGATGGAGTTTAGACAGAATGCTAACACTCATGTAGGAGCTGAAAGATGAACATATACGTCAATAAGTAATCAGTGGAGTGTGAAAAATACCACAGAAGTGTACTGCTCATTGTCATGGGAATCAGTAAAAATTAAGCCATGTGTTAGAGTTCATGTACAGAAGAGATGCCGTTAAAGTGGGGTCTTAAAAGTGAATAGGCACTTTTCTGGCAAAGAATAAACAGAAAGAGCCTTTTATTGGGCCAAGAAAAGAATAATAAGGAAACAAATAGTGAAGTACTTGTACATGAGGGAGCACAGTAAAGACACTTTTGATAAGACCACACCATTGTGTTATTGTTTTATTGTGCATCGGAGAGAAAAAATATCCAGGGATACCTTGAAGAGTCCAGAGAAGGAGGAAAGAGAAACAGACTGGACATGGCCAGGGCTATCTGTGAGAGAAGGGAGAACATCAATAAATGGAGAGAAGGAGAAAGAGAGAGAGAGAGAGAGAGAGAGAGAGAGAGACAGAGACAGAGACAGAGACAGAGACAGAGACACAAAGAGAGACAGAGAGACAGAGACAGACACACACAGAGATAGAGATAGAGATATATAGAGAGAGACAGAGAGAGAGAATAGTGGGAATAGCAGGGACTAGAAGGGGAAACCTGCTGTTATAAGAAGTACAAGAAGAGTATCAAGGAGGAGAGAAGCCTGGAGAAGAGAGGAAGGTTGGGGGAAAAGCATTGAAATATACAACCAATACTTAGGAGTAGAGACTGAGGGAGCCTGGATTCTGGCAGCGGCTTTGATTTGCACGTACAGGTGTATGTCAGTGGGGCCATATGTCCCTATGTCAGAGCTAAGGGGAATGACTTCTTTTGACAAATGGGAAGCAGCTTCACAAGTTCCTGAGGAATTCTGGCTTTTATATAATCTCCATAAACCCTCCTATTGTCCGTGTTGATCTGGGCCTAGACTCAGTTATGGATTGAGTCGGTGAGCCTACCCTTTTGATACAGAGTGGGGTGTGTTTTGGACCTGACAGCACTGTTCTAATTCAGCATTTTGAATGTGTTTGACATTGTTCTAAATATATTTAACTCCATAATAAATTTATGAGTTATGGATAAAGGCTAAGTACTTCTTGTCTGAAGTGTTTGAGTTGAAAATGCTTCAGGTTTTAAAAACTGCAATATTTACATATAAATAATGAAATATCTTGAGATGAACTCAGCTCTAAGCACAAAATTCGTTCTTCTTCCATGTGTATTATACACATCACATGAAGATTAATATATATGTATATGTATATATATATTAATTTTGTACATCAAACAAAGTTCCACATTGTGAGTTTATTTGTTTGTTTGTTTGTTTCTGGTGGAGTACCTGTGCCTAGAGAGTTTAAGTTTTTGGACCAGATTAGATTTTGGATTTTTGGATTAGGAAAGCTCAACCTGTACTGTATTTTTCTTTTTCTTCTTTTCTTTTTCTTTTTTTTTTTTCTTGGCCAAAGAATAAAGGCCTGAGTAGAAATCTTTTGCTTAAAGTTACACAGCATGCAAGTGGATGTGTTGTGAACAGACTTTAAACACATGGAAGTTGTGCCTATGCTACTGAGGTTGTAGGCAATGATGAAAGATTAGAAAGGTAGAATAAAAGAGAGGAGGATGGAGGAAGGAAGGGGAGGAAAGAAAGGAAGAACAAAGGAAGGAGAGAGAGAGAGAAAGAGAGAGAGAGAGAGAGAGAGAGAGAGAGAGAGAGAGGAGAGAGAGAGAGGAGAGTTGATCAATTGGAGCTACACTCTTGGTTCTCACTCTCAGGATCAAGACTTGATGCTTTAGCCCACACTTAGTAGGAGGCACAGCCAAGCAGTGAGAAGATTGCTCTGTGTTACTTTTACTTTGGAGAGGTACTTTGCAGGCAGTATAAAGAGTGTGTTGAAGGGTAAAATTAGTAGCCAAAGGGAAAGGGGAGTGTACATTTAAGAGATAATGGGTTCTGATTATATTGGAAGCTGTGTTTATGATACTCTTTATAGCCTAACCAATTACTGCTTATGGTACACCAAAGGAAAGCATATGAACTCTGTATCACTTGCATTTATCACCTACAACAGAATGTTATGCAGAGCATTGACTGGCATACTACACAGGCAAACATCAAGTAATCTTAGCCAAGGTGCATGTGAGGATGGCATGTCTGGAAAACCCCATTAGTACTGTCCTTATTCACTAGGAAGCTATTTGTGTTGTGCTTTAAGTATAAATTCCTGTTTTATCTTTTCAGAAACTACCCTAGTATAGAACTTGAATCAAATGCAAGTGGAAACTTAAACCTTTACGTAGCTGGAGTCTCTTACTTTAACCAGAGCAAGGATTTTGTCAGTAAGTCTATAAACGGAGTCTTCCTCGTCTTTCACTGTCTCCAAGACTTCAATATATTAGACTTTTAACTACTTACTGCAAAAGAACTTGTATAGCGGTGGTGAAGTGCTCTTGCCAGAAAGAGACTTGGGAAATTTGGCTGTTGCCTGACTGCACCCAGTTCTTGGGGGAAAGCTTGGAGAGACTAAGCATGGTTTATAAGGGCTATGTTACCTTGCCAGCACTAACTGCGGCCTCACCTTTTATCTTTTAACTGGCTGAGCCTTCCATGCTCCTGACAAGCCAAGCCTATCTCTACTTCTAACTCTTCACACTTGGATTTCTTCTGCCTTGAAAGTGAATGCTGCAAATGTTGCCGTGGTTCACTCTTATCTCCACAAATATCTGGGTTCCTCACAAAAATCAACCCAGAAAGTCCTTGATACCCCACCTGCCTTCTAAAATTGTGCACTTCCCACTTCCCAGCTCCTCTTCAGCTTTGTTTCTCTGCTTGACACTTATCATTACTTGAGCATACATTACAGACTGCTTCTTTGTTACATTGTTGCCTTTTCCTCTCATTGTCTGCCACCCCTGCTAAGATAAGTGAGGGCAGATTCTGCTGTTTTCTGTATTGCAGGAACTCCTAAGAAGCCTGACTTTTCTTTCTTTTTTCTTTCCCTTTGTTCTCTGACCTCCTTCCTTCTTTCCCTCCCTCCCTCTCTCTACCTCCCCCTCCCTCTCTCCATTCCTTCTTTTATTCATGAGGCAGGGTCTCATGTAGCCCACTTTGAGGTATCTATGGAGCAAGGGATGACCTTGAATTTCTCCTCTATCTCCAGAGTTTATCCCTAAATCCATTTTATCAAACCCTGTGATCCAATCCAGGGTTCTTGCATTCTAGGCAAGTGCTCTACAGCCCAAGAAATGCTAACTTTTCCTAAAAGAGTGTACAAGTATGGCCTCTGTTTCCTGCTCTTTGTAGATCATGTTTCCTTTAGCTTGGTGTGAAGGTGTGGTGTAGGAGACAGGAGTTTAGCTGATAATTATCCTACAGGCATGCTTACTCTGTTTACCTCTCAATAGATGTGGCCCTTTCGGCCAATAGCGCAGCAGCTTTACCTTGCTTCCTGCTTTGTACTCAATGGTATGGAAGCTGCAGTTCCATTGTAGCACCTCATTGCAGGGTAAATGTTTTACATGTAAACCAGTTCATTAAGCCACTGAACACACGTTGTACTACCTAGAGTGTAATGCTGTAAAACCATGCTTCTCTGTAGCACTGAACAATCGATTCTTATTTATGTGGCTATTATTTTTCATGCACCAGACAGGACATTTTGTGTTTTAGCTTAGGAATCCTAAGGATCTCAATTATTAACTGTCCAGAGTTACAAATGGAGCCGTCTTTTGTAATGTTGTCATCCATGATTATATCTTCTGTAATGAGAACTTTAATTACCAATAAATTGTACTTTAGTAACATATACAGCATTCAAGCAATAGCCAGAGTAGTTTGAGCTCTTTATAGGACCTCCCAATAGAGCCTGGAAGTTAGAGCCCAGTGACTTGCAGGGTGAAGAACATGCCAGCCCTTGTCCTTCTGAAAAAGCCTTACCAGGAGTGCAACTTTGCACCATCCCCTACCCCTCTGTTTTCCTGACTTAAGGCTTAGGGACCTCTTTCACTTGCAGTAATTTGTTTAGCACAGACACAACTGAATAGCACCATGATACAAAATTTTAAAGTCGTTTGTTGACCCTCTCAGGCAGCCTTTTGAGAACTGGATGTTTTTGCTTTGAGAGGTACTGAGAAATGCTGGTTAGATCTGTGAGAAGAGCAATGTCTGTGGTACTGGCTCCCTTGTAGAGCTGGCCTTGACCTCCTCTTCCCTGCTCAGACTCCTTACAGCTCAGACTTACCTACGCATTATACAGCTTGGAAACCAAGCAGAAGATGATGTGGTTTCTTGTCCACTATATTTCCTGGAAGTCAGTGTGCCAGGAGCCATTGGGGGTTTCTTGAAATGGAGAATGAGAGGAATCTGGTTCTGCCCTGGTGCTGTTCTGAGCAAACAACATAATGAACACGGGTGGAACAGCCTTCTGGGGATTCTCAGTCAGAGGCCATACCCTCCAAGAACTTCATCTTGTAAAATCGGAGTAAACAGGGACATCTCAGAAAAACAACGGGAGGCCAGGAATTTCCTTAATAAGATAAGCTCAGGAACTTTAAGAAGGTAGAACTCTCTGGAAGGGAAAGGCTAGTTAACATTCCTCAGATCACAGGGTGAGAAACTACCTGCGGTTGGGTGGGGGGCACATTCTGCAGGGTGGACCTTTGCCCACCTTCAGGCCAGGAAAGTCCTTGCCACCTCATTCCCTAAAAACTAATCAGTTTAAAAAGTCACACTGTTCTACCAATCACATTGTGTCTAAATGGCTGCTGCCTTGAAAATTGTATAAAAGCTCACTGAACAAGCTGTGTGGGGTTGCCTCCTTTTCTGAGGGTCAGGGACGGCCTCAGTGCACTGAAATAAAAATCCTCATGTTCTTTGCATAGATCAGGCTCCATGTGATTCACTCAGGGGGTCTCCGGGAAGCTAAGGTTCGTCAGGATCTTACAAACCCACCCTTGACC
This sequence comes from Mastomys coucha, assembly GCF_008632895.1. Taxonomy (NCBI): domain Eukaryota; kingdom Metazoa; phylum Chordata; class Mammalia; order Rodentia; family Muridae; genus Mastomys; species Mastomys coucha. The sequence continues at coordinate 61,500,525 of NW_022196900.1, forward strand.
CAGTTTAATCCCAGTTTAATAAATGTGAATAAAAAAACCCCAGAGATTTGTGTCCCTCTGCTTGATAAAGGTATAGGAATACCCAGATAACTTGTAATATCAGGATCATGTGCATCTGAGTAGCAATGAAGATAGGGAAAGTGAAGAAGATGGAAACAGCTTTAGAAGGAGAGAACCCCCTACCCCATGCCCTATCCCCGCCCCAGGAAAAAGGTTAAATTTCAATGAGTTGGATGCAAATGAGGAGCTCTCTACTACCCATTGACACATTGTGTCATATTGCTAACATTCTGACAAATTATGCTCACATTTGTGGCTCTAGTTTTGAAAGCTAGAGAAACAGTTACAATAGAGGGTTAAAGGTATTTGCAATAGTGTATAAAGTTCCCTAGAGATGAAGTTTTGTTTGGAGTGCTTGAAACGGTTTCTATGAGGATGTTTACAGTATTAAAATGTCTCCCCTCCCCCAAGAAGGTCTGAGACTTTCTGCTAAGACTGTTAAGCTTGTAGGATTAGAATTGCCATTATATGATGCCTCACACGGCAGGGGAGCTTTATCACTGCAAAGTCTGGTCTTATTATTATTTTTTTTTTTACAACAAATCTTTGCCCCATGCTTACTTCAGCTAAAGTCAAAGTAGCTAGTTTAGATGTTGTGATTTGCTCTGAAATTTTTGGCATGAAGCCTTATGCTTGGCATTTTAAGTTTTAATTTAATTTTAAGAATGTATTTGTCTATCTAACATGACAGGCATCTCTCTATTGCATTAAAGTATGTGGCAGAGTGGTTATTACTGTATGATGTCACATAGACGTGCTTAATCTCTTACTCGATCCCTAAACATACATAAACATGTGTATAGTCAGACTTGATTGGTAAAAGAGGATTTTTTTTTCCTTTTTAAGTTAAATGTTTAAAATTAAAGTATGATTACCTCACTTAGACTCTTCCCTTCCATGAGGCCCTCCTATGTGTCCCCTCACTCGCTCTCAATTCAATAGTCTCTTTATATGCATCAATATATGAAACTACTACTTGCTGTATCTATTTGGTATGGTTTATGCTTGTGTGATTCCATGGCTGTCCACTTTGTAGTGGAAAACAGATTGAGGGCTCACTTTTGGAAGCTGTATATTCTCTCTTTCTTAGCAGTTGCTCTTGTCTGTAGTTCTTTGCCAAGGGGTGTGGCTCAGTGATATAACCCCTTCTGCTTTAGCATGTCTGTTGACATTATCATTATTCAGAGTTTGGCTTGTTTAGGCTGCCATAGTCTTGAAGAGTCATGGGTGTAGCTTTCCTGTCATCTCTAGGAGACACAATTTCATAATACATTTTCTGGTCCTTCAGTTCTGGCAATCATTCCAGGCCTTCTTCTAGGATGTTCCATGATTCTTATGTTCAGGAGTTGTGTTGTAGATGTAACTGGTAGGGCTGGACTCCACACAATCCACTGATCTCAAAAGCTTTTCTGAGCAGGTACATTATACATGCCTGATATCTCAAATCTTGGGTGGAGGCAGGAGAATTGCTATTAGTTCCAGGGTAGCTTGGGCTACGTAATGAGTTCCAGACCAACTTAGACTACAGAGTAAGCATCTCTTTCAACAAATAAATAATCAAATAGCATTGCCACGTGTAAAATGTGCCCATTTGAAAGCTGAAATGCACAGGGGTTTTACAAAGAAATACATTATGATATCCACACTATGACCATTCAATGTACTGAAAAATAAAATAAAATAACATTCATTTATTGTCATGTAATAGTAAAATCCTAATGAACCAAAGTAAATTATATTAAAATGAACTAATTATCTGAAGACCTAGAGTGAAATGCTTATAGCCCTGACAGAAAATTTCACTGCCTTGATTTGCTTCATAAGTATGCTTTACAAAGCCATTTGTATCATTTGCTGGGAGTCAGGGAGAGGACCACTTTAAAGTCCTCTCATCCACTGGGCTCCAGTAGGCTTGAGGGCAAAAAGGGAAAACAAGACACAGGGAGATGCTTTGTCCACTTCAGGATCCTGCATCAAAAAAGCCAATATAGGGTTCTGAGCACACAAATGGGAAGAATTCCAGTGTTATCAAAACCTCATTTTTTTCAAAATGTTTTCTGCCCAACCTTTCTATTTTTCTCCAAAATTAATACACTTAGGGAGTTTGTCATGCTATAAAGCATCTGAGAGTGCTCCTGTGGCTTATTTCTGCCACAACCCCTCAGTACTTTATCCAGGAATCACATCACCAAACTATTATTGCCTCCTGAAGAGAGGTCAGAAAGGAGAGTCAAAGAATCCTAAGACTTGCTTGCAACTGTCCAAGACAATGCCACTTTGATTTTATCATTGAAACCCATAAATGCAGGTTAACTTCACATGGATAATGTTGGTCTTTGACCTTACCCACAGCCTACAGATCCTGGGATAGGATCATCTATAGCACAGGTGTTTCTCTAACATGCTCTTGTTTATCAGAATAACATGTAGACCAGTTGATGAGCTTCAAAGGGCATAGCATTTATGTTTCAACTCCATCTCTTGCAGGACACTGGGTTTGGAGCATCCTATTCCACCTAGCTTCTTTCCTCTTTCTGTATCTGCAGAACTGGAAAAATGTTCTTTGCACCACATTAGGACTCTATGGAAATTAAATGAACTCACATGGATAAAATTAGTGTAACCTTAGGCTGGAAACAGATAGCAAGCAGACGTCAGTTCATACTCATGTCTAGAGCTTGTGCAATTTAAGGTTCAGCTTTATATAACATTTACCGTAATATAAATTATTTGGACATTCTATGCTGTAGTTTCACTGAGTGAGCTTTTATTAGAAGCATGTAGTGCAACTTAAACCCACTTTTCCTATTCCATAGATATTACTTATTTTTATATGGTGCTGTTTTTTTTGGAAGAGTCAATATTAAGTGTCTTTATCCCAACAAAATGGTTTTTTTTTTTTTTTAATGTAAAACATTACTATGTGTTCTGAGGTATAATCAATCTCACTGTTCACACAGATGACTGTAAATAATCTCCTAATATTAAAATTCTTCTTTTTTTAAACTGATACTTATCTCTACCAGTGAAAATAGATGCCAGCAAAACACTATTACTTTAGGATGATAGCAGAAAGTTCTTCTAAATTTTGAAAAGCTGTTTTCAAGGTACAAAAATGTCTTTGAGATGGCTGTCTCTAATCCTTAGAATCTAAGCTCCTGGTGACCTGCTTATACAAGACCATTTGCCCCAAGAGGCGGCGGGAAAGGGCCTTGGCTTCTGAGTCAGCTCCAGACACGCATGCTGGCGCCTCCACGCACAAACTGTCCTTTATTTATTTATGTCTTGAGTGGAGAGAAAATGGTGAATTAACCTTTAGGAGCCTCAACTTCCTAATCAACAAATTATAGATACAACCTAATTATTATTTTTATTCTTAATGTGTTACTTACAATATTAGCAAGCATTATGGAGTAGAAGGTGGAGTGTACATTTACTGGACAGAAGATAATGATGGACTCACACTAAAGCTTACTACATGCTTGGCTTCAGCATTGTGGCTATATGTGGTATGTATATAGAGAATATTTAGCTAACAGACAGTAGAGCCTTAGACATTGTTCCTGACCTCTTTTTACAAAGATGGGTGGGGTTGCTGCTGTATGGATCCACCTAAGTGAGAGACAGTGTGGATTCCGGGACTGGAGTAAATGGTATGTTTGCATGTCATCTACCCAATGGCTCCTTATATTACTTTCATGCTTCCTGCAGAAAGATAATAACAAGCTCATGTGACTAATAGAATCTGCAGCGAAAGTTGTATTTAACCTTTATCCCGATGACTTTACAACATTTAAATCGAATTGCTCTTTATTTCTTGGTCATTTCCAGGAATACTTAAGAAAGCAGAAATAAAGGTTACTACTTCACTCTTGACAAAGACTTCCTTTTCTTGTTATCTTTGATCAGGTGGGTTTTGTCTCCTATCAATTTCAAGGCAGGTAAAGGTTAGAACAAAGGGTTCTATTTAAATGCACTAGCACATCATTGGAAAGAGGCCACTTGGATAAACTGAAATCTTAATGAAAGGGAAAAATAAAATAGACCAAAAGAAAACAGTTTGGGGACTTTACAGAATTTTGCCAAGCTTCTGATTCTATATTAAGTAATAAAAGTATGATTTTGTTTAGGAGTCTGTCTGGAAATTATGGATTCAATTAAGTAACCATTCCAATTTTTGCAGATCTTGAAGGTACAACTTTCATATGTGTGGTGCTTACTTGGGATTTAATGGATTTGAGGGTTTTTGTATTTCATTTTTTTCTCAATATAAATTTTATTAATTTTCTTTTTTTAATAAAATTTTATAAAATAAATTTTTATAAAATAGTATAACAATAAAAATGAGTATTATAAAAGTTGTTTGATATAAAACAACAATCAATTTAACAGTGTTATGTAGATGCTTGTCTACAGCAATACTGAAAATACATATGTTTTTCTCAGTATAAATTTTAAATAACTCCAAACATATTAACTGTATATTTCAAAATAATACATCACTATTAGCATTTTCTTAAATGAACATAAATATATAAAGTCTATTTGATTGTTTGTTTGTTTTGTATTTAGTAGAGTTTAAAATCTTGGCTCTTATAAGCCCAAAATAAGAACAATTTTTAGACATTGGATTTCATTGTAATAAGGCTGTACTTCAATGACCCTCACATCACCAAAGGATTTTACCTCCAACGTAGCTAAGCTGAGAGTTGACAGTTCTGCTACACCAAGGAATGAATTGTAGGCACAATTTTTGGACACAGACTTCCTGCTATGGTCAAAACTATCTGACTTGAATGAGTGACTTTATTTTCAGCCCACAGAGAACAGGTTACATTCATTTAAGAAATGGTGTGTATTAAGATAGTCTATCCATAAAGTCATTCACCAACTGTTTCAATGAACAATGGTTCTGCTTGGAGGGTGGCACAGACATTAGATGTGGGTAAGAATCTGGTTCATTGGCTGTGATAATTTGGAAAAGCATTCATCTCAGAGAAAGAGTAACTTGTAAAGTCCTCTTCTTCAAACTTGATACAAGAGTTACAAATGTGAAGCAAAACATTCAGTCTCACTTTGTTGTTCTCTTACAAGCCATCTCCCAAGTTAATTGTCTACGTTTCTTTTGGGTATAGAAATACTTTTGAAATATATAAGCTGTTCTGAAAAACAATAGTATAGCATAAAAACATGAAATAAACAATACTACTAATAGAGAGGCTGAGATAGGAGAAGCAAGATTTCAAGACCCTTATGTTGTACATAGCAAGACATTGTCACAAACAAGCTGAAAGTACATATAGATTGTACAGTGTTGGACCTATTTCTCCAACTACCAAATTAGAGAGACCATTGGATGACAATCAACAAATTTCTAATTCCTCATATTTTTGGATTTCAATCAATTAGGATATGTTGGTAATATTAATTTTCATATTAAGATACTAAGAAAAAGTAATTGTCACTTCCTGTTGTTTTTGTTATAAGAGGTGGAATTAGATTTGTGTGAATTCGTTCAAAGATTACTTTCTTACTTTTTCTAGGGTGTACTTTTGCTCCTTATGTTGATGTTTTCCATCTATTATCCTTTGTAGGGCTGGATTTGTGGAAAGATATTGTGTAAGTTTTGTTTTGTCATGGAATATCTTGTTTTCTCCATCTATGGTAATTGAGAGTTTTGCTGGGTATAGTAGCCTGGGCTGGCATTTGTGTTCTTGTAGGGTCTGTATGACATCTGCCCAGGATCTTCTAGCTTTCATAGTCTCTGGTGAGAAGTCTGCAGTAATTCTGATAGGCCTGCCTTTATATGTTAATTGACCTTTTTCCCTTACTGCTTTTAAAATTCTATCTTTGTTTAGTGCATTTGGTGTTTTTATTATTATGTGACAGGAGGAATTTCTTTTCTGGTCCAGTCTATTTGGAGTTCTGTAGGCTTCTTGTATGTTCGTGGGCATCTCTTTCTTTAGGTTAGGGAAGTTTTCTTCTATAATTTTGTTGAAGATATTTACTGGTCCATTACCTTGGGAGTCTTCACTCTCTTCTATACTTATTATCCTTAGGTTTTGTCTTCTCATTGAGACCTGGATTTCCTGGATGTTTTGGGTTAGGAGCTTTTTGCTTTTTGCATTTTCTTTGACTGTTATGTCAATGTTTTCTATGGTGTCTTCTACTCCTGAGATTCTCTCTTCTATCTCTTATATTCTGTTAGTGATGCTTGCATCTATGACTCCTGATTTTTTTTCCTAGGTTTTGTATCTCCAGGATTGTCTCTGTGACTTCTTTATTGTTTCTATTTCCGTTTTTACATTCTGGATGGTTTTGCTCATTTCCTTCACCTGTTTGATTGTGTTTTCCTGTAGTTCTTTAAGGGATTTTTGTGTTTCCTCTTGAAGGGCTTCTATCTATTTACCTGTGTTCTACTGTATTTCTTTGAGGGTGCTATTTATGTCTTTCTTAAGGTCCTGTATCATGATCATGATAAGTGATTTTATATCTGAATCTTGCGATTCCATTGTGATGGTGTGTCCAAGACTTGCTATGGTAGGAGAATTGGGTTCTGATGATGCCAAGTAACCTTGGTTTGTATTGTTTATTTTCTTACGATTGCCACCTGCCATCTGGTTATCTCTAGTGCTACCTGCCCTTGCTAAATCTGCCTGGAGCCAGTCCTCCCTGTGATCCTGGTTGTATTAGAACTAGTCAGAGTCAGGCTGTCTCTGTGATCCTGTGATTCTGGGATCCTGTGACCCTAAGCTTGTTAGAGCACCTGGGAGTTCCTGTGTGCCTGGTCCTGCAGGTCCCAGTTACTCCTAGTGTTGGGACAGATGTTGGCTCCTCTTCACCTTTGATCTTGAGAGTGTTAGAGCGCCTGGGAGTGGAGCTTCCTCTGGGTGTTGTGGGACTGGCTGCAGAGCTTGTGCCCAGTGTCTGCCCAGCACACCAGCCCAGAGAGACTAGAACTTGTATTTCATTTTTTAAAATTATTTCCTTTATATTTTGAGATTATAATGACATCATTTTCCCTTTTTCTTTCTTCCCTCCAAAGCCTCCCATAAAGTTCTCCTTGCCTTCTTTCAAGTTCATGGCCTTTATATGTATACAAAACTAAATAGTGAAAACAAACTGCTCGGCTTGGATAATGCTACTTGTCTGCGAGTTTTCAGGGCTGATAGTTAGGTACCGGATGACCAATCCATGTGCTCTTTTGCAGAGATAGAATGTTTCTTCCAATCTCAGCTTTGCCTAGTTGCCTGTAGGCTTTCCTCAACCATGTTAGCATGTCTACTGTACTTATCCACGTTCAGCTTATGTTTAGACAGTCATGGTTGTAAGACTGTGTGGTGGTTGCTTCTGAGTATTTCTAGGAGACACAATCTCACAGCAAGTTCCCCGACCCTCTGGCTTTTACAGTCTTTCCACCCATCTTCTGCCCTGTTTCCTGAGCCTGGAATGTAGGAGTCGGTTTGCAGACAACCACAACCAATCAAAATGTAGAGTCTGTGGAGCCTAGTCCCAACCGATTCATCCACAGAGGTTTTCGTTTATAAGGTGGCTAAATCTCAAATGTCCAGTTAGCATGTACATACATTTGGTGCTGGGTGCAATCTTACCAATTGCGGTCTGGTGCACACCTGCTCTGCCACACTTGCCCAACTGCGGAGCCATCTCTCTTCAACCCCCATTTTATGCATTGTTTGAAAACACTTTTGCAAAGCACTGAGTGCTCTGAGAGTCTCCTGGCACCCTCTCTCTCCTTTTATTTTGTATTTTATTTTCTTGTCTTTATATCTGTGTGTACCTGATGCCCATGGAGTCAGAAGAGGCTACCCTTTTCCTTGGAACTGGAGTTATGGATGGTTATGAGCAGCCGTGTGGGTGCTGGGAATTGGACTCATGTTCTTTGCAAGAGTAACCAGCAGTCTCAACCACTGAAACATCTCTCTAGCCCTGCAAGAATAACCAGTGCTCTTAACCACTGCAACATCTCTCCAGCCCTGTTTCAAAATTCTAATGGCATTGCTGAATTTGTGCATGTTTGGCATTTTTAAATGGTGTTTTCACTTTCATTTCTTTCTTCTAGCTTTGAGCCTGCTCCTGTTAGGGTAAACACCTTCCTGGGTAATTAATCACTGTGGAATCTGGAGCACTAGCAGGAAGTCAGGTAGTCTGCTACTGCCAGCAGAAAAGAAATCTTTCCCAAGGCAGAGAACAAGAACAACAGTATATAAAATGTTCCACATCGAAAAAGGGGGAGTGAGTAGGAGAATTACATCACATGCTTCTATCACTTAACTAGGTTCTCCATTTATAACTAGGGATATGAGGCTTCTTGGTATTGGGCAACTAAGAGTTGGCCCATGTATTGAGATTTAGTTTGACATTTCTGGCACTGACCACAACCCATTTCACCTCCTTTGTAACTAAACTCTAGCTCCCAATTTTTGTGGGGAGACATCCAATATAATCACATATCTCCTCATTAAGAGTCTCCTTAAGTGAGGGCCTGGCAAATTTATTTCTAGTTAAATACCATTGGCTCAGGGGGCTCAGTGTATGGGTCTATTGGGGGAATAATCATTATAAGGGAAGCGTTAATATCTACTTATAGAATCTGACAGATTGGAAAGTAAAGGTGAAGGGAAATGTGTTGGAAGATGACAAAGGACACTTTCCATCTCTTACCCCTCTGTAGAGGGAAATGGAAGGCATCTAGCTGCTTCAGGCATAGAGCTGCAACCAGCAAACTCTTCAGTCATTCTTTCATCCTTTTATTGAAGTGAACTACCCACCGGCTTTTGCTCCTGTATCTGCAGACCTCTCACCCTCCACTACAGTCTACATCATCCTCTGACCACACACTATTGTTTTGTTCCCCTGTGTTTGAAAACATCTACTATCTGGTTATAGAACCCGTCTCTTGCTAGCAGTACTCCAGACTCCAGAGTGATTAATTGCTCAAGAAAAAAGTCTTCTAAGAAGGTTAATCTTTTTCCCTAATATCCCCACATCATCAGTGTCCCATCCTGCTATTGATTTGTCTCAATCCACAAATCTGCTAGCCTTGTGTTCTGTACAGCACTCTCTGCAGCTCCATGAGATCCTCCATCTGTTACCTTATTTCTGAAACCTCATAATTTCACACACTGCTCTCCTAGCTCCCTCCCATAAGGTTAGTCCCTTTAGAAATTTCTAAACATTTTTTTTTTCCTCCTGTTGCTACTGCAAGCTTGGAGGTTTTGGTGTCTGCTCACTGGGTGTCTTGGCTAGGTTTCTCACTATACTGAGTTCCACCCACAGCTGAGATACAGGGATCACTCGCTTTGCTGAACAGTACCTTGGCCTGTTTACCAGAGTCTCAGTGTCTATACTAAATAGACTGACTGCTCCTCTGTTTTTCTCATCTGATTTGCCCTGGCCTCAAAGCTCTATATGTTGGGTGCCCTGAAGGATGTAGAGCATGTTTTGGTGTATTGTTCTCTATACTCACTGCTTAAATCATGACTTAGACACTGCTTAAATCATGACTTAGACACATGATTTAATCAGCATTCATGTGCTGCCGATTCCCACATTTCTAGCTATAGCCATATCCTTCCTCTAAGTCTAGTATATTCTGCACAAGTAACATTCAGTACTTTTAAATCCATATCATGGGTTTTGCCCCTCTCTGGTCCCAAGGTCCTCATTACAGTGAGATGTAATTCCATTTTTTTAAATTTCTAAGGCTAGGAATCCTGAAATCTTGCACAGGACTCTGTGTTCTCTGACTTTTTGGGTACCTTCTGTGTTTAAGATCTGAGTTCCCAAGTTGAATGGTAGAGGAAAAATGAGACTTTAAAATACAATATGACTGACAAAATGGTAAATATAACTACACTATCCCCAAAGTGGTAATTCTATGTGTAAAAGTAGTATATGTATGCTATATATGACACACACATACACACACACATATGTGACAGGAAGGCACAGATAGTGATCTTATAGGAAGAAGACTTCAGTTCACATTGGTCATGAGATCATAGACAAATGCTAAGTGTTTTCCTCCACTCTATTCACTATGCAATAAAATTTAATGTGTGCATGTGAGAGTCAGATCAGAAAACTGACATGCAGAACAAAACAGGCATTAATTTGTTTCCTTTACACACCTGGAACTTCACAAGTCAACCTCTATGTCCTGTTACTTTTTCTAAAAAAAAAAAAATAATATTTTGACAACTTCCTAGATTCTCATTAATTATCAGATATATTTTTATGCATGTTTCTTATAAAAGTCTTTGGCATCATGTTGTTATTATCCTCACTGTTCCTTATAGATTAGCCTTATCCTTCCCATTCATTCAGTAGTATCACGTACTGGAAGAACCACAGAGCCCTTTAGCTTACTTCTATGAATAGAAAGCTGGGTAAGTCTTTTACACTGCAGGGCAGTAGTGAGGGAATATTTATTCTTTAACTGTAACTATGTGTCTTTGACTCACACTGGAACAGAGGTTCTTATGAAGTCATCAACATGGTATTGCAAACAATCCCCACTGGGTAAATGGTAGAATTATCCATTGGAAAACATAAATCAAAATCATGAATATCTTTTCATCTGCTCCAGTCAGGTCATTGACACAATAGCAGCAGCATGACTATTTTTTTTTACCATGGTAGAAATGTCATTTGAAGGGCATTGTGTGGTAATAAATACCAGGCATCGTTTTATTAAGCTAACCTCTTGGAGGACAAAAGTTATTTATTTTCCATATTTCATGACAACTGGCAAGTAGAGGCTGAACTGGGCTTCTTAAATGCCTCAGTACTGAGAGATCTGCCTTTCCATTGCTTTGGGGATAGACTTATTTTGTTCCTGATTTTGCCATTTAGATATTGGCAGTCAGAGAGGGATCTAATAATATAACATCAGAAATTATAGGCTGTGAGGGAACCCACACACATACTGTTTGTCAAACAATTAGGATATTTCTGAAGTGTGAACAGATGTATAAAAGAAATTAGCAAATAAAAAACAACCCAATTTAAAAACATTTCTGATATTAACATAATTAATTTATATGTGGTTTTCCAGCTTACACTAATTAAAACCTCTAAGGTCTTGGTCAAGTTTGAGACTTAAGAGTTTACCATTGTTTAGTTTCTTGTATCAAAACAATGATAAATGTCAAATATTATGCTTTATCAATTTTTGCCCAGGTCAATCTCCTTTCATCTAAGCTTCTGTGCCAGAGATTTGTAGCCAAATTGTCACCAGTTGGGAACTCTTAAGGCCTGCTTAGTTTTCAATGCTAAGCAATCTCCTGGCGAGTTTATGTGGTAAATATTTCCTGGTTTTGCAGTGGCACACATCAGGCATGGTTATTGTGTGTGGATGGGGATTTTCATTTTTAACATGTTCTTGAATTCTCTGGACATGTACTGTTTCCATCTGGTCCTCATAAAAACATTTCCCATTTGTAATGCAGCTCAGGCTCATGCTCAGAGCATCATTGTGATTCTACACATGGCTCCAGTTTGACAGAGCAGATATTCTTCAACTTCGGATTTGTGTTTGATTCTGCATTTCTTTGTTTCTTCTTTCCTTCCCTCCTTCCTTCCTTCCTTCCCTCCTTCCTTCTTTCCTTTCTATATAGTTCTTTCTTTCTCTAAATTTAGAAGTAAAATTTGATTGAAATGCTGCATTTATCTCCAACAACAATCATAGCAAGCACACCATGACAACAGGCACACTTCCCACTTGCCTCTGTGCAGTTTAAAGCTGCAGGAGAAGCAACTGCATTGAGCCCAGGCCAAGGGAACTGAGCAGTCGTCATAGTTTCCCGTCATTTCACAATCTGTTCTCAGTCATCACACATGGAGGAGTATTTTCAGGGATTTGAACATTTTCACGAAGTAGCCAAACCAGTGGGATTCTCTTTGCTGCATTTCGTAGTACCTCGGGGAGCAGTGCAACTTAAAGCTCCTCATTCCTAGGAAGTCCTTTGCTGTATCATTAGATGACAGCACACGGATGTGGTTAGCCAGTATCAATGAGCTCCTTATTTATGGCTGATTGTGTGCCACCAGCTTCATAAACTCAATTCAGCGACTCTTGATAATATCAGCGACTTTATTTAAGGATGGAGAAATTGAGATAAGAAGGCAAAAAGACTACAGCTAGTAAACAGCAAACCCAGAATGTAAACCAAGTGTCTCACCTTAGCTTCCGGAACTGTTTAATTCTAGAACAATTTTGAACTGATCAGGTCTTTGGAACTACACGTTCTAGATCATGACGCTCTCCCTCCCTTAGGCATCATGCTTCATTTGTAGCTGTCTCTCCTTGAGTATTTGCTTACTTTAGCATTTAATCAGGGATGAGTGCAATAATTATTTGAAATAGGCCGAAACAAAGTTTATGAACTGGAACAGTAGACAATGGAAAAGGTCCTCTCCCTTCCCAGGTCTATAATGTTCCAGGACCTAAGGGAAAGGCCTAGATTCTCTCAAGATGACAGTGTGGAATTTTCCCTCTCAAGCTTGAAAGAACTGTCTTTATTTAATTTATTGTTGCTTAATGATACAGATATTTGAAAGGCATGATTGAGGTAAAATATAAATAATATGAGTTCACACCCTTGACTGTCTCTAAGTGCATAATCTTTTCAGTAAGGTCATGCACATTCATCCTGTTCAGAGAGCCTTGAGTCCAGTCTTCTCATCTTTCAGAAACGAAATTTGGTAGCATTTAAACAACGTACACGTCCTGCTCTTCTCTGACTTCTGGTGACAAGAACACTTTGGTGGTGGGGGTGGGGTGATTTTGATTGCATATGGATATTGGGATTACTGTCATCTTTTTTTTTTTTTTTGACTAATACTATTATAAAGATGAATGTTAAACTGTCTGGGACCTTACTTTCAATTCTTTGGGGTATGCACCTGGAAGTAGAATTGCTGGGTCATATCACAATTCAGCTTTTAATTTTGTGATGAGCTGACATACTGTTGCCCATAACAGCTGTACCAACGGACAATGGACAATTGACAATAGCACCAGGGCTCTGATCTCTCCAAATCCTTGCCAATATGTGCTATTTTCTCTTTTTTTCTCTGTAATCATTTTAATAAATATGTGAAGAAATATTGTTGTGGTTATGATTTGTACTCCCATTTAAATTAATGACATTATATACTGTTCTACATGCTTCTTAATCTTTTTTGTTGTATTCAGATGTGAGAGATCTTTGTATATTGTATATTATATATTCATACACATAATTGGCAAATATCTTTCTAGTCAATAGTTATATTTTTACTCTGTTGATTATATTTGTTTGACACACAGCAGTTTTAAACTTTGGAATTGTTTGATTTATTGTTGTATCACTGTGACCAAATATCTGATAAAAATCTTAGGGAAGGGGCTTTATTACATCTCAAACTTTCAGAAATATTGTTCCTCATAGATGGAAGGACCTGGTATAGAAGAACAGATCTCATGATGGTGTTCAGGAAGCAAAGAAAAGGGGAATGTGGAAAGGACCCAGGCAGGATACAGCTGTCAAGAATAAACTCCCAGTGATCCACCTCTAACCTATCTCTACAGATAATAATTCCATCATGGTATGGTGTTTTTTTAAGGTACCCACCCATTCACTGGCTAAGTCAAATACCTCCAATCTAGCTGTCTGTGGAAGCACCTTCACAGACATACCAGGCACATTTTTTACTAGTCTAGGTGTTTCTCAGTCCAATCAGGTTTCTAATTATGATTAACCATGAAGGATGTATTCTAATTTATTTGTATTTACCTTTGAAGTCATTATCCATAAATCACTATTAAGTCCAAATGTCATGAAGCTTTTCCCACCAAGTTTTCTTATAAAGATTTTATAGTTTTAGCTAGATTTTTGACCTGATTTGAATTGATTTTTTTTTAGAGGTTTACATTTTATTTATTTTTTAGTTGGTTATTTCATTTATTTACACTTCAAATGTTATCCCCTGCCCTATGTTCCTTCTGCAATCCTCCTATCCCATCACCTCCACCTGCTTCTATAAGGGAGATTCCCCCACCCACCCATCCACTCTTGCCTCATAGCTCTAGCATTCCCCTACATTGGGAGATCAAGTATCCACAGGACCTAGGGGCTCCTCTCCCATTGATCCCAGATAAGGCAATCCTCTGCTACATAAGCAGCTGGAGCCATGAGTCCCTCCAAATATACTCTTTGGTTGGTAGTTTAGTCCCTGGGAGCTCTGGGGGTCTGGCTGATTGACGTTGTTGTTGTTCCTATGGAGTCGCAAACCCCTTCAGTTCCTTTAGTCTTTTTCCTAACTCCTCCATTGGGGTCCCCGTGTTTAGTCTGATGGTTGGCTGCAAGCATCAGCCTACGTGTTGGTCAGGCTCTGGTAGAACATCTCAAGGGTACAGCCACCAGGTTCTTGTCAGCAAGTGCTTCTTAATATCATCAAGAGTGTCTTGGTTTGGTGTCTGCCGATAAGATGCATCCCTAGGTGGACCAGTCTTTGGATGGCCTTTCCTTCAGTCTCTGCTATACTCTTCGTCCCTACATTTTTTAATTGATTTTTTTAAAAATAATAAACCATAAAAATTTAGGATAATTCAATGGTAGACTGAAATGAATATGCTTTTTGTTGCATAAAAATTACATTTGGGGGAATCATTTGCTATGACAGTATATGCATAAAATCTTCACCATGTTTCAGAGTTCATTGTTTGGATTTTACAGTCACCAAAGCCTGAATTCTGCTTTACAGAAATTTGTAGGCTAAAATCCCAGAAGTGTGTTTAGGGGCAGTTCCTGATATCTGGAAGATGTGATACTAATTCCAACCCATAACTTATTTAGCAACATTTTATAAAACTTAAGGTAACAATACAAACAGATATTTTAAGAATCAAACACCATGACAAAATGCAGTCCAAAGCTATGCACAGACTGTAAAAGTCATCTTTCTTTTCTTCACTTGGACATCTAGCTTTCCAAGCACCATTTGTTGAAAAGACACAAGTTTAAATGAAATTGTACCTATATAGCTAGAAGCCTTCAGTTTCTCTTTCACTTCAACACAGACTATAATGGATTTACACGAATCATTTTTAGAGTTCTGAATTTGGAATCTTTTGTCCCCTAAGGACACTTGGCAACATGTGGAGTCAGTCTTGATTGTTCTGTTGGGGTTGGGGTGGGCGGAAGTGGTCCTATTAGTAGCCAGTAGGCTGAGGATGGAGATGCTGATAAAAGGTCTACAATGCATAGGGCAACTCCCATAGCAAAAAGAGTTTCCTGTGCAACTTTGGTCCAGCAGTGCTAGGGCTAAGGAACTGTGGCCTTAAGTACAGTCAAAGCCATGCTGTAGGACTGAAATTCTGAGAAGCCTACTCATTTTATTTGGTGGTGGTTTTAGTTTTCCCATCTGAAGGCTTGGCAATGATTGCTGTAGAGGTGACTGTCCAAGGGCCCAATCATATGCCTAATTTCATAACATTCAGATAGGTTTTAATAATAGCACGTCTCTTGGAATTTTCTTTTTCCTTTCAAGCACATACTTTCTTATATTATTTTAGTTGTGAGCCTAGCCTTTAATGGCTAATCCATCTTTCCAGCCCATAGTTTCTTAGTCTCTTACCATGAGTTCCCATGTATACTTTCATTTTCTGTTTTTATTCAGGAGGCAGAAAAATAATTGCTGGGTTGATCATGGGCTTGTATTTTATAATGCCCATAGATGTCAAGAATACTCACAGTCTACTTGGCCCAGCTATGACTTATAGTTTTGAGCCACTCAGGATAAAAATTTCCAAAGAACATTATAAAAAGGAAGAACATTATTTGACAATAATAATTGACTTTATAGTATCCAGACCTTCATTTTCCAGCTCCTGAGCTGGGTAAAAAAAGAGAGTCATTCTATATTGGCTGAGTATAATCTAAGAAGCTTTATTAAGAGTGTTATGACTAAGCTAAGAGTTGCCTGGATAAAAACAAACTATGAGATGATATTTCTGTTTTGGGCTGGAGAGATGGCTCAGCCATTGAGAACACTACTTGCTTTTCCAGAGGACTCAACACTGGCTTCCAATACCCATGTCAGTACCCAATGCCGCCCATGTCTGGCCACTGAAGCACCCTAATACACACACTATATATCTCTATATCTATATTATATCATTATACATATCTTATTATTATATTATACATCATGCATTATACATTGTATAATATATGTTGTATACATTATATATAATACCATTTTTAACATATTATATAATATGTAACAATATATAATATATTAGAATATATGATATTACACATTAAAATATATTATGAAATAGTATATATTATATATGTAATATATAATATGTATGTATATATATATGTATATATATATATATATATATCCTTTGAAATAGACTATTTCCATCTGAAAGCTCCAAATCCAAAGGCTCTTAAGGTGAGAAAAGACTTGGCAGCCATACCATTCCAGAAATGGAAATAAGGTCAGTAAGGCTGACTGTCTGAGTTGAGGAGTATAACAGAAATGCCATGCAAATGAGAACAAGGCAGAGTTTCTAGTTTTAGAAGGAAAAGGAGAAGAAGTGAAGAGAACTTCCTCTGGGATAAGGAGAACCCTCAAGAGCTCACCCAGCCTTGGAGAGCTGCAGTTAGTAGCTTCATTCATCTGAATTCTGCTAGTTATGCAAACGCTTGGCCAATCTGTTTCTAAGGATAAAGGCTCATCTGCATTCTCCATTTTGGAGACTTTGGTTCATGACCAAATGACTTTCTTGCTTTGGTTTTGTGGCATCACAATGCATTATGGCAGGAGGATGAGGCATGGGAATCTATCATTTTTATGAGGAAAAGTAAAAGAGAACAAGGGAAGAATAGAGTTCCCACAATCTCTTCAAAGGCATGTCCCCTTTGACCCAAGACCTTTCCATAGCTGCCTGGATCCAAAGACTCTACCACCTCCCAATACTGGGGAACAAGCAGTTAGCATATAGCCTTTGGGGTAGAATTCAGAGTGAAACTATAGCAGCAGGTGCATAAAGAACTGGCCTTTGCAAAAGACACTGTCAATAGGACAAAACAGCCACCAACAAATTGGGAAAAGATCTTTACCAATCCTATATCTGATAGAGGGCAAATATCCAATATATACAAAGAACTCAAGAAGTTAGACTCCAGAGAACCAAATAACCCTATTAAAAATTGGGTACAGAGATAAACAAAGAATTCTCAGCTGAGGAATATGGAATAGCTGAGAAGCACCTAAAGAAATGTTCAACATCCTTAGTCATCAGGGAAATGCAAATCAAAACAATTCTGGGATTCCACCTCACACCAGTCAGAATGGCTAGGATAAAAAACTCAGGTGACAGCAGATGCTGGAGAGGTTGTAGAGAAAGATGAACACTCCTACATTGCTGGTGGGATTGCAAGCTGGTACAACCACTCTGGAAATCAGTTTGGCAGTTCCTCTGGAAACTGGACATAGTACTACCAGAGGACCCAGCTATACCACTCCTGGGCATATACCCAGAAGATGCTCCAACATTTAATAAGGACACATGCTCCACTATATTCATAGCAGCCTTATTTATAGTAGCCAGAAACTGGAAACAACCCGGATGTTCCTCAACAGAGGAATGGATACAGAAAATGTGGTACATTTTCACAATGGAGTACTACTCAGCTATTAAAAACAATGAATTTATGAAATTCTTTGGGAAATGGATGGATCTGGAGAATATCATCCTGAGTGAGGTAACCCAGTCACAGAAGAACACACATGGTATGAATTCTCTGATAAGTGGATATTAGCCCAGAAGATCGGAATACCCAAAATACAATCCACAAACCACAGGAAACTCAAGAAGAAGGAAGACCAAAGTGTGGATACTTTGTTCCTTCTTAAAAGGGGGAACAAAATACCCATGGAAGGAGTTACAGAGACAAACTATGGAGCAGAGACTGAAGGAAGGACAATCCAAAGACTATTCCACCTGGGAATCTTTCTCATATTCAATCATCAAATCCAGACACTATTGTGTATGCCAGCAAGTGCTGGCTTACATGAGCCTGATATAGCTGTCTCCTGAGAGGCTCTGACATTACCCGACTACTACAAAAGTAGATGCTCACAGCCATCCATTTGACTGAGTACAGGATCCCCAATGAAGGAGCTAGAGAAAGGTCCTAAGGAGCTGAAGAGTTTGCAGCCCCTTAGGACGAACAGCAATATGAACTAACTAGTACCCTCAGAATTCCCAGGGACTCAACCACTAACCAAAGAGTACACATGGTGAGACTAATGGCTCCAGCAGCATATGTAGCAGAGAATGGCCTAGTTGGTCATCAATGGGAGGAGAGGCCCTTGGCCCTGTGAAGGTTCTATGCCCCAGTGTAGGGGAATGCCAGGGCCAGGAAGCAGGAGAGGGTGGGTTGGAGAGCAGGGGGAGGAGGGAGGGAACAGGGTTTTTTTGTTTTTGTTTTTGTTTCTTTTTTATTGTTTGTTTATTTTTTTTCGGAGGGGAAACTGGGAAAGGAGATATCGTATGACATGTAAATAAAGAAAGTATCTAATAAAAAATAAATTAAAAAATAACTGGCCTTTGTATTCAAGATTTACCCACATTATTAATTAATGTTGATATTTTCATTTATTTATTCCTAATTCCCAAGTCCTTTCTATATCCCGTGCTTTACTCTCCGAGTAGAGAAATCAAAATAATAAGAAATAAATGTTTTCGTTAATGAGCTCATGGTGTTTATGGAAGGGCAGTTGTCTAAACACCTCTAGTTATTGACTGTGTGACTACAGGTATGTTACTTAACCTCTTTGTGCCTGAGAATACTTACCTATGAAATTCAGGACTCTTTGCAGCTTCCTTGTGAACTAGTGATGATTAAGGAAGGCAAGCTCCTGGAAATAGAACCTGAGTCATAGTGAAGCCACAGTAACAATTAGCCATTAATTAATTTATATGGGGACAAAAATACTACTTCATTCAGACAGGAGATTTCAGAAAGTTTAAAAGGCAGGGAAGCAAGAACATATTCTTTTGTGTCAGCTGTTAATGACCTACACCAGTGGTTCTCAACCTGTGGGTCACATCCTCTATGAGGATTGAACAGCCTTTTTACAGTGGTCACCTAAAACCATCAGAAAACAGATATTTACATTATGATTCATAACTGAATCAAAATTACAGTTATGAAGTAGCAAAGAAATAATCTTATGGTTATTACCACAACATGAGGAACTCTATTAAAGGGTCACAGTACTAAGAAGGTTGAGAAGCACTGATCTACATACCGAGCACATACTGTGTCCCAGGTACTTCTCTTCCACAAATGCATGCATTTGCTACTTGCTACCTGTATTACATTCAACCCAACCATTCTGTTGTCAGGCTTAGATAGCCATATCTTTCTCCTCAGTGTGGCTCCTTCAGTACAGAAAATAGCACTTAAGTCAGAGGTATAAACTACGTAGGTAATCATCTAGTTATTATAATTGTGAACAATGATACCAAGCATAACACAATTAGTGGATGGAATGATGCAAGGAATGAAAGAAAGGAGCATAAAGTGTTCTGAGAGATTGGAAAGATAGGAATTACAGTACATCATGCAGAGAAATGGGATAGTTGATACTGTTGTAGACTCACTACTCTTCCCATGTTTCTGACAAAGAATTGTGCCAGATGGGCTTTATGTCTGTTCGTGTCCTCATTAAACAGCTAAGGTTCAGGAAAACACATCTTACTTTCAACACTCTAAGACTTGACTTAGGAGATAAATGCTTGGAGAGATGATATTCCAAAGGGAAAAGAAATATGAGGGGAAGAAACCTGGGCTTTGCTTGATTTCTACAGAAAACAGGCAGGCAGAGGGAGACAGGACTTGGGTGAAGCAGGAAGGTTAAAGGAGAATTATCTGGTATTGTAGAATACATTTGAAATTCACAAAGCTTACTTAAATGTCTCACGCACATTTCTATAGTCAATTTTTTAATGGAAAATGAGTTTCAACAGATCCTGCTCTCTCCACAGTCTAAGAAGCCAGAATTTCATAAGTATGCCTTTGCAATGGAGAAAACATTGGTTACAGAACTATATTATTTCTTGGTTAGCCCTTTACCCAGTGCTAAAGATGAAAGCCTGTTGAGATTCAGTTTTCCAGGGAAGTACTAGGAAAATAGTCCCTGCCCACAGAGAAGTTCAGGACTTAGTATATATTTCTCCTTCATTTCCAGGGGTTCATCAAGTCTAGTGGGTGGATTTTCAGATTAGGCCAGCAAATACAGGAATTCATGAAATAGCTACTCATAAAAATGTTGTGCTTGATTGTTAAAGATAAGCAAAATGGTCAACAGAAGCAAATGCTCATTGATACACAAAGATATAATTTCTCTGGGATATTTTCAGTAAGTACAGAGGATACTAGATACATATATTTTAAAATCTCACTTAGAAATCTTGTTACTAGACAACAGCGAATCTTGGCCTCTTGCAAGAATAGTAGGATTCATTGTAAGGCAGGTACCTGGGAAGCATCATAGTGGATGTCAAGAAGACAGGATTTCAAATGCATGGTGTCATTTAACAAACACTTGGAAAGAAGACTTGGAAACAGTTAGTACTAAATGGGCAGACCAAATAGTGGTTCATTGTAACTCCCAAGGATGTCTAAGTTTGCTATTATTAAAGTCCTTCTGGAACCTTTGTCCTCCCAGGCTAGGCCTTCATGGTGACCTCCATCATCCTGAGAACCATTAACACAGTTGTACTCCAGTCTGCGCCCACCTGATTGTGGTACTAGGATACCATTCTCATCCTGTTTCACTCTTTTGCCTTTATACTGGATCAAGGGTGATACTTTTGAGTCCTTCAAAGGCTTTCATGCCCTGATGAAGACCCATAGACTCATACTGGCCATATCTCCCTTTCTAGGGAAGGAACAATTTTTGGCTGAGACAGGCGAACTGTTGCCAAGGATAAGTTGGCATATACTCAGTTCCAATTAGAGCAATTCATAAAAGTTGTAGGGAGGAAGTTGTTACTGGATGCTCCAGAAGTAAAAATTGTGCTCAGTAGTTGGCCCTCTAGTGATAAAAGCAGCAGACAGAGATGGAGAAGAGGAGGTCCCAGGTGTAGAATAGATCAACGTTTCATTGACTTGAGAGGAAGACAATTGTAAGCCACAGCTTCTATTTTTAAATAGGCTGTGATCCACCTAATGGAGAGAGGAAACATACAAACACAAGCCAGCATTAATTGCTAGTTATGTAGTAATAGGAGTAATGAGGCATAGTACAAACTTAATAATGATGCTTAGGAAATGAAGTCTTAGCAACAGCGCATCAGTATTGGATGGGGTTGGTTGGGCACTGTGTGAAGTTCTGCTGTCTGATCATATCTGATGTACTCTGTTTTTTTTCTTAAACTTAAAGAATACATTTCATCTATACTTAACTGAAGACTTAAACTCAGTGGGAAAAATTTCACAAAATAAGAGGAGAAGTGTTCTGTCTGGGAAGACACCAGTTATATGTATTTTGATAGTTAACTATAGGGATTTCTTGAGGGTGAATTTATTTATGTCTCTTGGGCTGCCTACATACTACTGATCTTGCTCTTGCCTAACTTGATTGTTGAATATGGAATGAAAGACTCTCGAAGTACCTCTCCTTAACACAAAGTAGGTGTAAAGTTACTTGTGCTGACAAAGAATCTGCAGCAACAGAAGAACGACCACAGTTACAAGTACAAATGAGCATTATTTTCAATAATGTTTAATTATGTCTTTTGCTGAAGCATTTGCAGGATGTCTCTACAAGTACACATCTACCATAGCCATATCTTGGAGTCGGATATACTTCAGAGGAAATCTTATTTACACTTCATCTAATCAGGCAGCCACCAAGCTGCATCACAACCTGCCACTTGGTCATCAGTCTCCTTGTGAGCATTTTCAAGACAGAAGGCTCACTGTCCTGAAGGAAACTATTTCACTGCTGACTAATTTTTAAGATGGGGGAAGGTCTTATATTAAGCTAGAATCTGCCTCTGCAACTCTGACTCCATAGTTCCAGTTTCTTTCTAGGGAACCTATCTCAACTAGGTAAACTCACCAGTTTAGTCAACAAAATTTATCAGGTATATAATATGTGCATAAGGAACTTTCTAGGGCACACAGTAAAAATGTACTTGCTGTCTGTGAGAAGATGTGTTCTTAGCACACATTTTCATATGTGTAGATCCTAGATAGATAAAGAAATCATGATTCTCGTGCCCATCATTGTTGAATGGCTTTTCCTAGGGAGATGTGTATTCATGTTAGAGGAGGTACTAATGATAGACCAAAGAAATCATCCCACCACAAGAGCGTTGGTATGGGGACTCATAATCCACTCTACCACCAAAGAAGAGTTTCCTAGCCATCAACTGTAACCACTTATATATCCTTAGAGTTCTTTGTTCATTTCTTGAGCTCCTCATGTACTGCCTCGCTTCATGAGCCCATCCCTTTTTCTATGAGAGGTTGTTAGTGGGCCAGTTTTGAGAGGTTCTCATGAATGTAGTCACAGCTGCTCTGGTGTCAAAATGGCAGCTCTTATGCCATGTGTGGAAGAAGCATTCTACAGCAACTATTAATAGGTAAACCCTTAATATATACAAAATGTGAAATGGAGCATATCTGTATCTTACTGATCTCAATATCAATGTAAGTTTTGTTAGTGATACTTTATTATTAGAAAAAACCTGAGGCATATCCATTCCTTACATATTTTCAAAGTATAAAAGTGAATTACTGAAATTATTATATATAAACTATATCTATTTTAACATATTTTATGTATATATTGTAATAACTTATGCTAATATCTTTGTCTTGAATACATATTTTGAAGGTTACATAAAAAGTGAATTTCCACTTTTGTTAGCCATTTAAACCTATAGCCTCTCTTGAGACCCAGCATTTTAATTATCTTCTGTGACTTTGTTTTTCCTCACTAGAGTCACGTTATTGCAATACGGTAGAATTTAAGATTTGGCTCAAGAACATATTAGAACTTACCAAACTGAAAGAAGAAATGGGCTGTAGACAATATTGAGAAGTTTTGAGCACTTTTAGGAAGGGAATGATGTGAGCAATGTTTGAAAAACAAGTAATTTCAGCAGAGACTGTGTCCTTTCCAAACAGAAGTACTGTGCGAAAGAAGCCCACCATAGTGGTAGACGGGACCATGTTTAAAATAGTGTCACATAATTTTGGTCTTTTTAGATGCCAAATCAGTCGGTAATAATACCCCTTACTGCAGCTGTATTGAAAACAGTTTCTAAAGAACACAGTTATAGAGAAGTA
Organism: Mastomys coucha; assembly: GCF_008632895.1. Taxonomy (NCBI): domain Eukaryota; kingdom Metazoa; phylum Chordata; class Mammalia; order Rodentia; family Muridae; genus Mastomys; species Mastomys coucha. Next base: position 61,523,975 of record NW_022196900.1, read on the forward strand.
AAATTTTAAGCAACTCAAAAAATAAGGTTTCTTTCTCTTTCTCCCTCCCTGTCTGCTAGGCCAGTCAGTACCATACTGTAAACTGCACTGCTTTGAAGGACTTGTCGCTTCTTACCCTGCTGCTGTGTATGGATTTCCTCACTCTGTTTATTATGTCACTGTCCTTTAAATTCCTCCAACTTTAGCTTTTGACTCAACTATTCATTTCCCAGGCTATTATACATTTATTACTTTTATTATTATTATTATTATTATTATTATTATTATTATTATTATTAATCCTTCAGACAAATTATACTGTCTTCTCAGGCACAATACACTCTTGGGTCTTCTGACAGTTCGAGAGGTTTATGCTTCTACAAGCACTTCCAAGCTCTGAGTTGTATAATGTAAGACTCAAAATTAGGATAAGTTCATTAGCTCATCTTTAATTTTGTCTGAGGAATCTTATCAGATGTTCATGACTCAGAATATAATCTGGTAAGAGTGTGCCTTTTAGTCCTAATGACCAGTGAAATGCTTGCCTTTCACTGTCCTTCTTAGGCTTAACAACTGTTATAAAGAATTTTAACATGTAGAATTCGGTTACTATTGCTTTTATAAACATATACATAAACACAGGTCCAGTTCATCACTTTTATGAACTAGAAGATGACCTTGAAATACCAATATCAGTGTTTCCTTAAGGGACAAATATCATATTACAGTATGATGGACCAAGGTCAGACTTACAAATACACTCTCTGCTTCTACGTAACCTGGCTTTGGATTGTGGGTAAATAATAGCCACATTCAGAGTACAGTTAGGACTTGATTACTGTTAGCAAGCTGTTGTTGAGTTCCTACATCATGTCTTGAGTCCTCTGTTTTGTCTTGCAGTCCTAGTTAGCTGAGTCTACAGCCTACATACAGAGTCAAAATTGAGCTCTCAAACTTGGTGTCAGATGACATGGGCATACATCCCGTGACAACAGGGAAAAAGTATTCAATTTCTCTTGTTTACTGGTCTGTAAAGTGCTGTTGCTGATAACACAAAGGATGAGTATTACCAGACAATAAATAAAAAGTACTTTGGATCTCAGTGACCATCCTAGCACTACACATTTGCTGTTAATACGTGCTGATTAAGTTTTAGATGTTAGTCTTTCTGACAGGAACTCCTTTCCATATTGTGTAACCCCTACAATAAACATTGGTTCCAAAGCAAAACAAATATGTACACATCCACTTACCAGAATTCCACTTTATTCATTTCAACGCACAAACCAACCAAATCGGTTTGGCAAATGGCTGCTGTGCGAAGGGTGTGTGTTAGACCTTGTGAAGCTCTTGGCATTACTGTACAATACATGGCAGATGAAATCTACCTTTTCCTTTTCACAGCTGCAAATCAAATTAGCTTTGAATAATCCTATTACCATGTGCTCAGTGTTACTGAGCACTGGGAAAATGCAGTCAAGTTCTTGGCCCTTACTGTACCTGTTAGTCTGAATGCATTTTCCATTTAGTATGACAACCCCCTAAATTTAAAAAAAAAAAAATGTGATCTGGTAGTGAGCCAGCCCTGAATTGCTAGAATGCAATTTGATGCCACCGGGTTTGAGTTGGCAGCATTTTGAGATAAGTATGATTTATATTATAAAATTTGTGATGAACATTTTTCTGATTATGCATTGTTTTTTAAAAGTATTTTAGCTTAAAGAGGTAAAGTTCATTGCTTTTTCTTTCTATTACAGCAAAGCCCAATATTGATTTAGATAGAATATTCATGAATGCTGCCTTTGCTTTATAATGTGAAGTATGAACCATATATTACTGCAGCGATAAGAGTCTGTCTTAATTGGGTTCGCTACAGCACAGTGAAATAAATTCTCTTCGTTTAGCCATGGAATCATGAACTACTTTTTAATTTAGGATAATTTTGTCTTCATATTACCTTAAATCTAAAATACCCTCTTTCAAGTTCCTCCTCTATGGAGAATGATGATAAATATCAGCTCAACAAGCCAAAATGCCACCAAGTGGTTTTGTTTTGTTGCTTATCATAAAATACTAAGCCTAATTTTAAAAGATTTTGAGACACTGGGTGATGGAGCCAAGCATTATCACATAATTGGTGTTCATTTGGAATTTTGATGCTATATAACGCATTGGGAGGTATGTAAAAAGACTGGCAAGGAATTGGGAAGTTGTGGGTTAAATTATAGAATTCTTTATTCCTGGACTAGTGGAAAGGAATTAATATTCCTTTAAAAACACTTTTTTTATTATTTGCTTATATTTACTTAGTATTTTACATTATTTTATATTTTAGAGCCAGATTATGGAGAGGGTCTGAGGGAAGGGCACTGTGATTAAGGAAGAATAAAGGCTGGGTTCGTAACGAGTATTGCTGGGAGGGTGGGTAATTCCTATTGGTCAACATTTGGTGTGTATACCCACCACAAGAACAAATCCACATTTTTACAAATTAAAAAATTTGAGACAATAAATTAGAAGAAAAATGAAATATTTAAATGACCCATGTATTTATTTTTATGAGTGTATTTGTGCTGCATTTTTTCCTTCTAATATTATAGAGTTGGGCTACAGCTTGCAAGTAAATTAGAGGACACTTGTTTTCATTTTTAATTATTGATCAGCTGCCTGTAAGGTTCATTTTCTATTAATGCAGAGGTAGAATTGTGTTTTTCTTGCCTTGCTCTTTAGCTCTTGATGAACCCCATATGGTTCTGCTTCTCAAAGCTCTTCAATAATTCAAATCTATCATGGAAAAAATTCATCAAGTTTGGAGAACCTAGATGAACTCAAAGGTTCCTTTTTGTTTCTTCCCTTCTAGCAACAGGGAAATTTTCTCAAATTATAACCTAGACTCAAACTTTAAAATATATACAAGCAGGTTACCTGATTTGCATATAAGAAAGAATGTTTCTCCAACACTCAGACTTTAATAACCCTTGATGTAACTCCTTAAAATCCTGTGGCTCATGGTTGGAGAGATGGTACAGCAGTGAAGAGAACTTGCTGCACCTGCAGAGGACCCCAATACTGTTCACAGCACCCGCCTGGTTGCTTACAACTGTCTGTAACCCCAGAAGACCTAACACCTTCTTCTAGCCTCCAAGGGCCCTACACATACATGCTCACAGACATACATGCCAGTAAAACATCCATACACAAAAAACAAAAATAAATAAATCTGTAAGAATAAATTTTTGGTTCCCACAATAGATTCCAGATGTAGGTGGGAAAATGAGTACAAAATGGGCTGTTGACTGAGGGACCTGATTTGCTTATCAACTGTGCCTTCCCTGTCATTGGTTCTGTCACCTCTGGGCAATAGTTCATCTCCCTGATGTTGTCTCCACTCAGTAAACAGCAGTTGGGTTGAGTAGTGCCTACCTCAGAAACCTGATCTGAGGACTGAGGTAATCCATGAACAGTGCTTGGCTTTACTGTTACTGAGATTAATAATTTAACAATCTCTTGAGCTGTGCTCTCACTAACCATAGTGACACAGTACTGGCTATGTGATGACAGACTCAATGTCATGAGCATTATGTGCAATGTTGTTGATCAAAAATCTGAACATTTCCAAGTTTAGGGCATGAAGCACTGTTTTGTTCTACTTACAAGATTTTTTTACAGTAGTATTTTTACCGAATTAAATTATAAAGGATTCAATATGGTGCTACGCTGGTGAGAATCCTTTGGATTCTGTGCAGTGGCCTTTGGCAAGCAGCTCAAAAAAAAAAAAAATTAAAGTAATTTTGCAAATTAGCCTAATCTTTGCATTTTGCAAAAAAAATAAAAAAATCCTATTCTGTTCAGGGCAGAGTCTCAAAAGCAGAGCTGTGAATGACATGGCATTGTGTACTTAATTCCTAATCCATTTAGGTTTAGGAAGCCATTTTCAGTCTTTCTACTTTTTTTTTTTTTTTAATTCTGCTTCCTTTGCTTTTATTTGTTGTTAAATGCTATGCCTGATTCAGGATGTAAAAAGCAAATGAAGTGTGCCAGCCTCTAATGTGCTAGGTGGACACTAGCAACGAGTCTTTTAATCACTTTTATCTCTACACTAAATGATCAAATTTTTGGTAAACATGCCAGATAGAAACTGTAGGGGAGGCTGGTAGACAGTGCGAGTAGAGGGCACACGCTGTTCTTCCTGCATCTGTCAAGATGTCTTGCTTCCTGTGTACTCGTTTCCAGCCAGGTTCTGTTTTTAACTTGCTACAGTGATACTCTCTTCCTTGAGCACTTCTCTAAACTCAGAGAGAGTGATGGCTTTGCTGCACTCACTTTCTAGCCAGTTATGTAAGATGCTTCAATTTTATTGAATGTATTAAAAGCCCTCTTCTTTAAAAAAGGAAGAAGAAGAAGAAAGAAGAAAATAAGAAGTATGGGAAGTGGTATACTTGAAAATACACTTTAGTTCTATTTGGGACTTAGCTTGAATGTGTTAGCAGCCAGCTGAAAGCAAGACTAAATCAGGAAGCCAGAGAAAGGGCAGATGTGCCAGAAAGTAGCCAAGAGACCTCAGGGAAACATAGAAGAGGTTCTTCTCTCTCTCTGTCTCTCCCTCTCTTCCCCTCCTCCCCTCTAGCTTCCCTTCCCCACTCTATCATTTTGTTTTAAGGTTTCCATTCAAATCGTTCATCTTGTACTTCTGGGATTAGTTTTTACTGTTTCACTTTTGGTTAATTAGCATTTCAAAGCGATAAAAATAATGGGGAATGATTCTGAGTCACATATTCAGATGAATGGCAGCTTGATTAACCTAGTGACACAGGTTCCAGCCCTACTCTAGGTTCTTGATCTTCCTATGAGTTTCTCAGCCAGGTTAAGAATCTCCTTTGTCACCTGCCTTCTGCTTCCTAACTTTTCCTCCGGTCTCTGTCTTTGGATGTTGACTTTTCCCTTTTGTGTGTGTGAAACAGCTTTCTGTCTTTACATACTTTAAAGCCATACTTACATAGGTTGTGAATTCTGAATTAAGTTCTTAAAATATTAGTTGCAGTTATTTAAATAAAGTTATTTAACCTTATTTTCTCATAACAAGAAAGCTGTAAATTCATATAAAGTATAAATTCATATTTCAAAGGAGATGTAAAAGGGTTTTCTTTTGCTGCTGTTCTGTGTTTGTGTGTGTGTACAAGAGTGTCTATATGTGTAGGCATGTGTGTGTGTGCTGGTTTAGAAAGGCAAAGGTAACCCAGTTCTACCCTTCCAATTCTAATTTAGAGCATTTCAGCAGATGAAGAATCTAAGATTACTTCATTATTATTAAACAACAAATTGTATTTATACATAGTATCATGGAATATTGCTGGGTGCCCCAAAGTTTCATGAGCTGACTTAACTATAGAAACATATAAAACACTGTAAGAACCAGGAAAGGGAAAAATCCATCCAGACACTCAGTCTAAAGTCCTGGATGCACCTCTCCTGTAGCCCTCTGAACTTACTCCTAACCTTGTCCTTTTTCTCTCTGTTTTTCTGCTCAAACCCATAACATGGCTAGAATCTTGCATCATGTTGCTAAACCTAGAAAGAGACAGTATTTTTTTCTTTTTCTATCTCTGTGTTCTAGACTTTCATCTCTGTTAAATCTTCCATGTGATTTTGATTTTAGCCTTTTCCCACCAGAGTCCTTCACCAGCTCACGGCCACCACCCTCATCATCTCTGCCACTCACCCCCTGCTCAGGAGGCTCTGTGCAGAACAGATCAAGTATACACCTGGAAGACCTAGACTGGACCAGCTTTCTTCTCTGTCTGAGAAAGCACTCACCCTGTACCCTGGTGTAGTGGGCAGAGGGGGTATTAGTAAGCAATTCTACTTTTATGCTGTTATCTCCTCTGCCTTGCACGAGTCTTCTGCCTGGTGGGGAGTAATTTTCCAGTGGACTTGGGTCCTTTTTCTAACATTTGAGTTCCAGTTAAAATTGGCTTTCATTATTGGGTAAAAGATGATGGAAAAAGAAAACAAAAAACAAAAACATTACTGAAAAGGAAGAATATCAAGCATCTTCTGGCTATCTTTATTTCATCTAAATAGTGTGATAAATCAGAAAGAAGAAAACAAATTCAAAGATTCTCGATATTTTGAAAACATTAAATTTAAATAGGAAATAAATGAGATGTCTCCTATTATTCTAAAATGAGATTAGAAAGGGGAATTGGGGCGGAATATAATTGTCATACCTCGGTATGACCACAGCAAGATGTGTGCAGTAGGTAGAATGTACTTATTCACCCAATCATGAGCCATTCACATATCAGATATTACCTTTATTCTATGTTGTCCCTATCAATACACTGAGAGCTACAGTGGTAAGTAAATAAAACCAGAGAAGTGCGTTTCTAAACAGGCATCAATTAACTATTCACAGAATAATTTAATAATAAACTATACAATGCATATTTTACAGGTTAAAAAAAATGAAGCTACAATCTATATTGCTGGAAGGAGGAATCAGAGGTGGCATCCAAGATGAAATGTTATGATAGTTACATAAAATTCAAAGCATGAGTGAGGAGACATAATTCTCTTTCGTGTGTACTAAAGACTGGCAGCCACTGGCAAGTTTAAGGAGAAGTGCTTGACACCCAGCAAGCACTTGAAATAGAGAGGAGAAGACAAGCCTTAGATGACACCTGAGATGGTAAAAAGAAGAAATGAAGTTGTAGGATTTGGGTGCTGCACAGTTTTGGTGCATTTAAGGAAAGACACAGAGATAGTCAGGCTGTTCTGTAGAGAGCATCCTGAGCAGAGAGTGAGTGGGGAAGGTGTTGAGGGTGGGGGCTGTGGACTGGTGAAGGACTGCAGTGGGAAAAAGCTAAGTTCAAGATCACATGGGAGACTGTTGTACATAACCAGCCATGGCATGAGAAGGCCACAGATCAAGGTAGTTTGATACACACACACACACACGCACACACACACACACACACACATGACTTGCATGTGGCTTCTGGTTTGCCACATCTTTTTACTCCTTTTTTCTTCTAGTATTCATTTAGTTGAGTTCCATTTGTATCCCAAAAGTAATATCTTGCTCTATTCTCATAAGAGTTATTGATATTCCTCCAGAGTCCCAGAGAATTCTCTTCCTACTGCTGTTAATGCACACTTTATAAAACCATTAATTATTTATGTATGTCCTCATTTGCTGGCTAAGACTGTTGACTCTTCACGGGCTGTGAGAGTTGTTTATTTTCCAGAGAGCACCTACCTCAGACTTTGGGAAACAGTGGCAGAAGAGTGTGAATATTGCTATAAACTAGTCAGTACATTAATAGATACTTGAATTTAAAATGTTTTTTCTACATGCTATCATTCATGGTGCTTAGCTTCTTCATATGTTTTTAGGTAAAGATTTTATAATTTGTAAAATAGCCAGTAGATATTTTGTTGAAATCAGTTGCCTGTCTAAAGCAAAAAGATTGGTAGCTTTACAAGATCTAGACATATAGACTGAATGATAGGTTTAGTTTTCAGTGTGAGGCATACCAAATCATTTGCTGTTATTTCATTCTTAGTTTCAGAATTTCCCCAGTGCAGGGATGCTGGTTATCTATCTATCTATCTATTTACCTATCTATCTATCTATCTATCTATCTATCAATCTATCTATCTATCTATCATCTATCAATCTATCTATCTATCTATCATCTATCTATCATTTATCTATCTCTATTCTTTATTGATCTTCTTAACTACACATAGAAAAGATCTGTTTAAATCGTGATTGATTCACTTAGCTATGACCAGGGAGTGTCATACGTCAGTGTCACCAAGCCTTCATTTCTGCATCTGAAAATTTAAAATTAATTTTCTTTTCTTCTAGTTTGCTTTCTATTGATGTGCTAAAATATTGACCAAAAACAGCTTGAGGAGGAGAGGCTTCATTTCCTGTCGCACAGCATAGTTCATCATGAAGAGAAGACAGAGCAGGAACTCACAGCAGAAATGAGGAGGCAGGAATTGAGACAGACCGTGGAGGACTTCGGCTTACTGGCATCTTCTCCATGGCTTGCTCAGTTTGCTATTTTAGATTCTACAATACTATCTGCCCATTGCTGGTACTGCCCATGGTGGGCTGCACCCTCCCACTTCAATCTTTAATCAAGAAAACGTCCCACAGGCTTGTCTATAGGAGAATCTGATGGATTCATTTTCTTTCTTTAGGTTCCTTCCTCCCAGGTAACACTAGCTTGTGTCAAGCTAACAAAATCTAACCAGAAAAGTATATGAAAGGAATTGGAATCACATCTGTTAAGCATTAAGCAATTTGTATACAACTCAAAGTGACTGTTTTGTGAATTTTATGTCTTTGTTATACTGTTGCTAAACAGGTATGAATGGAGATTGCTTTCTATAACCAACTTAAATGTTTTCTGAGCAATCTGGCAGGCATTTATAAAAAATGCCTGATCTCTGACTCTGCTCCTTTATGAATGGAGGGGTGTGTAGGGGGGAGGTGGATTGTAAACTCTCCTTCCTCCCTGAGCATCTAAGCTAGTATTTTCAAAGTAGAGTGTGGAGTGGATCCTGCTGTTAGGGAAAGCATTAGTGCCATCTTGCCTCAGATGGTTCCTGGGACTGTATGTCCATCTGTCTGCCTTTTCAATCCGGCTGACTATTGTACAGGAAGACTGCTTTTGATATCAGTTTGTGCTAGGCCCAGTGGCTAATATAGAAACCTTTTAGCAGAGGGCACTCAGGGTACTCAAGCCCCGACTGTTATTTTTTTTTTAAGTTTTATTGCAATATGATGAGGAAAGTTACACGATTTCAATTTATCTGAATTTGTTAACATTTAAGAACATATTTTAAGTAAATAGAATTAAATTACATTCTTGTTTTCCTTTTGTACCCCAACTCCTCCCAGAAATCCCCCTGCAATACCTACAATATCTTTTCTTGTCATATTCTTTAAAATTTATAAAATATTATAACAATAAAAATGAGTATTATAAAGTTGTTTAATATAAAACAACAATCAATTTAACAGTCTTATGTAGATTCTTCTGACTGTTATTGAATGAGGAATCTTAACACAGTATTTTTTTCCCCAGAGGAACATCAGGGTCTCTCTCAGTTATACTTAATTTTCTCCCCTTCTTCAGCTCACAGGATGCAGGAGACTGGAGGCACAAATGGATGTCTCTTCTTCCTTCCCACTCCCAAAGAGAAGGGCTTGGAGGGGGAGTAGGCTGGCTGTTACAATCCATTGTTGCATCAAGAAGTTAAAGTGACAGCTGACACTTCTCTTTTATAAGCCAGGCATCAGGACGAAAGTTGCTCGCTTTGGGTTTCTTTTTAATAAGAAGAAGTGCTGAGGCATAGAGTGCTGGGAAATAAAGAGTGGGTAAGAGACCTAACAAGAAGCTGAGAACAAAAGCACGTGCATCTCTAATATACCACAAAAGCATACTCTCCCAGTGTTTGAAACACTTTTAGATTCAGTTTTAAGGAAGCACCTTTCCTTGGGAAATAACCATTTTTACCATGGAGAGCCGAAGAAAAGGAATTTTTCAGTGGATCCATCTATAGGGAGAACTCCAAGTGATATTCTATAGGGTCCATTGGGAAGTTAGATCTGAACCCAAAGTGTTGGGAAAGTGGAGGAACAAGAAGGGCAACAAAAGAAGAGCACAGGAAAATTCACCCCCCTCCTCACCTGAAAATACCGTTTACCCCTTCTTGCATTAATCTTCCTCTCTTCTTTCAATAATTTCAACTATTCTTTTCTGGAATTGGTGAGACTGGAAGTAGATAGAGGCCAAGCGTATCCCATGTTAGAGGTTTGTAAACAGGAGGAATCAGTAGTGTTAGCTAAAAACTTCTTGCCTGGACTTGGTGACCACAGTAGCCTAAAGATAAATTCGTGCTTACCTCCTGCTTCTGGGAACCACTATGTAGCACGATACTGTGGTAGTCGCTGATGCTTCACCCTGCAGCCCAGTGTTCTCATGCAGTCTCTGCCTGTCTCATCTGACAAGTCTTTTTCTTCAGTTATGTCCCTGCCCTGACCATGCAGTGTACTTAATTTGTTATTTTGTCTCTCAAATCCAGTAAGCAAGTCTCTCATTTGAGAATTTACTTCATTAACACAGGATGAATTATTGACAGTCTGCATGAGTTAATGAGCCAGTATATCAAAGTAAGCCAGGATTCATCATTTCCTTTGTTTAGATAATCAAACAAATGTTTTAATCTATGAGTGTTAAAAATATATAAATTGAAGCATAGTATTGTGACTCCTTTTATAAAACACGACTAAAGAAAACATGCTACTTGGTCCTAAAGTGTTGTTATTTAAACTTAGGCAATGAGGAAATGATTCAGTTGGCAAAACGCTTGTCATTGAATCATGAGGACCTACATTCAAGTATCTAGCCATGTAAAATTCTGGGAATGGATATACACTCATGTTACTCTAGCGTTGGCTAGGGGAAGTGGATAATGGGAGATCGCTGGGCCTTGCTGGCAGTCAGCCTAGGAGAAAAACACGATGCTCCAGGCTCAATGAGAGACCCTGCCTTAAAAGATAAGGAGCCGATTGATTGAAGAAGACACCCAAGGTTAAACTCTAGCCTCCACAAAGATATACGAGTGAAGACATGCACACGTGCACATGTACAGGCATGCAGAGATGCCTTAGGATAGAGGTACAAGTTTTAGTTCTTTATTGTTATAACAAGCATGCAAGTAACTTTAGTATCTTAAGTATTAGAGTGAAGATTTTGGGGGGAAATAATCACCAGAAGTGATTAAAAACTAATTACTCCATGGCCTCTACTTGCAACAGTTTCATCTAAATGTCTTCTTAATGCTGGGCATGGTGGCACACACCTTCAATCTCAGCACTTGGGAGACTGAAGCAGGCAATTCTCTATGAGTTCCAGGCTAGCCTCAGCTACATAGTGAATTCCAGGCAGGCCATTGCTACATAGTGTGCCCCTGTCTAAAACAAACAAACAAACAAACAAACAAAAACAAAAACAGAAAAAAAAGCCAACAAACAGAAAGAAACTGCCTAATTACATAAAGTATCTGACTTAGGTGGTTCAAGTATTTTGGCTAATACATACTCAATACTTGTGTTAAATATTTCCCATCTTAGTCACAGAAGTTAAAATGTGTAATTAGACAATGAAACATCTTCTCTTTCTAGGACATGGCTCTGAGGGCAGTAACTTGCAGGGGTGGGTGAGTCTGGGTTTAGCAAGACATTTCGCTGATGTTAGAAAGTATCTGATATATTGATAAGTGTTTTTTAATTATTAAAAGTCATTGGTTACTAATCCCTTTCTAATTTTTCAAATATGCAAAGTAGGATGGGCCCAGAGCCGGTAAAGTAAATCCAGCTGACCTTGAGTACTAACTTAGTTCTGTGCAGCATCTTCTATGCTGACTCTTTTCTTTGGGTGAAATTCCTATGTGGAAGTGTAAAAAGTCTGATGCCACTTGGTGTTTAAGGATCTGAATCCAACTTTAAGGAGATCTTATGAAAGGGAAAAAAGGGACTGTTCAATCAGTGTGCCTACTGTGTTGCTCCAGTGCCTATTGGTGCTTCAGGAACAAACAGATGAATACGCTGGGTTTCTTCGAGCCCTCAAAAGAAGGGGAAAAAAGTCCTGTGAATTTTTGATCAGTTATGAAATACAATAAAGTGGAGTGTAGAAGGCAGTGATTGGATTTGCTTCCTACCTCCATCAATCTCTGTGAATCTCTGGGCAAAACTGGTCAAGCAGCTTACATGACAGTTATTTAAGCAAATGGAAAATTTCCCAAGTTCCTGCTGGCTCAGAAACAGAGGCCTCTTTTAAAGCAGCCCAGAGCTCAGCAGTTTGGGTTTCATTGAACTGGTTTAGTGGTTTCAACTTACATAACTTCCATATGGTACCTTGAAGGGGACATCTGAGAGCAGCTGATATTTCAGGGTCTCTGATGAGTTGCCCACAAATCTGGAGAAATTCACCCCCCCCCGAAAATTTGGACTTCTTTCCAAAGACCAAAAAAAAAGTCTATGAAAGTCAGATTTGTGGAAGCTAATTTTCAACGGGTGAGAGAGCAAGAGATGAAGTTTAATCTCCTGCGTCATGTGAAGTGATATTCGGCATGCTTCACCTGTATATCAGGGCTGAACCTAGGCAGAACGCATACCAAGCAAGCAATAGAACCACATTCTGTAGGGAACAATGGCTGATGTGAGAATCTTGCTTTCCTTCTGAAATAAACTCAGAGACAAATAAGACAATTAGGTGGAACACTATAAACTACAGATAGTGAGGAACAATGATAGTGACTGGAAGTGACTGAAGAGAAATTTGTCATTTTATTTTATCTTACTTCACTTTATTAAAATATAATTCCATCATTTCTCCCATCTCTCTCCTCCCTCCAAGCCCTCCCACACCCCATACCCACTGCTTCCTCTCAAATTCATAACTTCTATTTTTTATTATGTGTGTGTGTGTTTGTGAAAGCGCACGCGTGAGAGAGTATGTAGATGTAACCTGCTGAATCCATTTTTAAAAGAGAGAGTCAGCATTAATTGCCTATGCATTTTCATCTAGTGTAGAACACTTTTAAAACTAAACTCTAACAGAAAACCTGCCTCAGTTGGTTACAAGAATGTGAGGAACATCACTGAAGATCTATCAAATATCTTACTAAGTTACTGATGGTCAGTTTTCAATTTTCTTTATGTCCCTGTGGGTAATACTTATTCTTTCCTCTCTTGAGGTTCTAAAGGTCACATGACTAGGAAGTGGTGGTTCCAAACCAGCTATGTCTTTATTTGATTGTGAAGATACCATACTATGTGTGCTAATTTATCTTTCAGTTGTGTGGATTTACAAATAGTAATAGGTTGAACCATCTTCAAAATATTGGTAGATTGTTTTTCAAGACAAATTATTGCAAAAGTCTTTCTATGTCTAAACATTTTGATTATTCCTTTGAGTAAGTTCCTACATAACTGAGTGTCTGTTTTGTAATGAAAAAAATGTTTTAAAGAGAAAAATAATAAAGCCTTTGAAGATTTCCCAGTGCTTTTATCTGATGACTTAGGATCTGAACAGCTTGCTATTTGAATGGCTTTAGGGAACTGATCCTAAACTCCTATTTTTTTCAATATGAATGTGAAACATTGGCTGTCTTTATTACATACTATTTATTAGATTCAAAATTATTGGAAATCATGATTGTGAAAAGTCCCATGTTCAGCAAAGTTCCAAATAATTTCTTTCTTACTTTATGACATGTCAGTAAATAAAACATTTAACTAAAACAGAACTTTAACACGAGGGGAAAACTTAGAACGTTTTAGAACGTCAAATAAACACTTCTTTAAAGCGTTCTATGCCGGCTGTGGCTCACAGTCTTCTGGGAGGCAGAGGCTCCCTGAAGCATTCCAGATTACCTTACCTTAGGTATAATATTCTTAGGGAAAAATTTTATTTTCCATGGAATACAAGAGTATCATCAAAAACAAGTTATTGAATTATTGTTAATTAGTGTTGATGCAATCTTTATGAAGTATAAGCTTGGTAAGGAGTGTTTTTAGTTTTGAAAACTAAAACTAACTTAATCTATTAGTAGTAGTTAATTTTTTCATTATATGTATGTACATCTGGAGTAGTCACATGTGTGCTGTGTTTGTATGTGCATTGAGACCAGACGAGGCCACTGGGTACCATGTTCTGTTGTTCTCTGCCTTACTCCTTTGAGACAAGGTCTCTCACTGAACCTAGAGCTCTTGGTCTTTTGTTTTTGGAGTCGTAATGTTTTGGTTTAGCTGACTGGTCAGCAAACCCCATCAAGTCTCCTCGGTTTGGTATCTCAGCCCAAGCACTGGGGTCACAGGTATGCATGGTCACACCTAGCTTTTTACATGGATGCTGGAGATCAGAACTCAGGACCTCATCCTTAAGCGCCAAGCATCATCAACCCATTGAACTTCTTCCCGGCCCTTTAATGACATCATTTTTTATAAGTTCCCTGTGATGGTAATAAAGTAACAGCTAATATGTTCACATGGCCTACCTATATTCCAGTTTTAGTCACATGGCACACCAAATCTTCCAGTAGGTGTCTTGGTCTTGTAGCAGAGCTTGTAGGGACTCATCATCTCATCAAATTGTTTCTTTTCTCCCGATTCCTTTTCTTCATTGTAAACTGTCAAAGTAGTACTAGATTGCTATGTGTCTGTTACTACCATTTGAAGCCTAATCTAAGACCTCTGACGACCCCGAGGTAATGCTTATTTCCCAAAAGGAGTCATTATTAAGTCAAATTTAGAGATGTGGTCAAAGTGTGTAAGACACTCTGAAATATCTCCTCCTAATGTGCGTTACTGAAATTATTCTTAGCATCAATTTCTCCTGACAATACATTTCCCTGACATCGACCTCCTATTTTTAGTCAATAATGTAACCTGAAGTTCATGAAGCATTGATGAGGCGCCTACTCTACAGTATGTACTTTTTTTAGTGCTCAGCAGACAGAGATAGCTACAACACCTGCTCAACCTCCAGACATTCATATCATATAGAGACATGAGGATATCACGTGTGTGAACTGCTATTGGAGATACATGTATAAGTTATGGTAAAAGATATTTTTAGGAAATGAGCCTTGAAGAGCAATATAGAATCTAGATGAGCATGGCCAGCATTAGTGAAAAAGAACAGAATGGAAATGGATAGCTTTTTCATGACCATGCACAGTTAGATACTGTGGACTGTAGAAGTGAAGGTGATGGAAGGAGAGTACATGTCTCTGAAGTATGCATATGTGTTATCTGTATGTATGCCCGTGGAGACATGCACATTGCTCTTTGCCTTATTCCCTTGCCACAGGGTCTCTCACTGAACCTAGAACTCTTGTGGTTTTTGTTTGTTTGGTTGGTTGGTTTTGTTTGTTTGCTTGCTTGCTTACTCAGGGGCTGAAACCCCCAATGAGTCTGTGGCCAGTGTGTTTGTTTCATTTCCTGTGGCTGTGAGAAAACATCCCAAACAAAAGCAACTCAAGGGAGACCAGGGTCATTTAGCTTAAAGTTCCTGGTTATAGTCCATTTATCAGGAAGGTCACAGTAGTAGGAGCTTGAGGGAGCTGGTGATCTTGCATTGGTCATCAAGAAGCAGAAATTATCTGCTCTTGTTGGTACTGCATCTAGAGTCAGCTCATGAACCGGATCCACCTGTATTTCATATATGTCTTCTTACTCAATGAACCCAACTAAAATAATCCCTCAGAAGCATATGCACTAGTCAACCCAGTCTAAACAAATTTCTTATTAAGATTCCCTTGCCAGGTGATTTCAGATCCTATATAGTTGAAAACTGACATTAAAACTGGGAACTAGCCTTGTTTGGATTCATGGTAGGATAATCCAGGACTATTTTATAGATAAATTGTTATCTCCACAGGATTACAGAGCAAACCTTTGAAATGATCACTACTGGAAGCAAAGAGAGCAGTTAGGAAGTGACTGTAGAAAGTTAGGACTGGGTATGGTGAAGACTTAGAACAGGACAGTGAGGGTGGAGATGGGTTAGGAAACATCAGAGGAATATCGAATGAGTTCCATGTAGCATCAAAATCCTTATTGGACGCTGAACAGTAGAAAGAAATCAAGATTTTACGAGGTTCTAACATAATCTGTTTTTTAAAAAAAGATTAAAATGATTAGTCTGAAATTAGGTATGGGATTCAGTATTTATTTGAAATGAGCAAAGAAATCGCCAGACTATAGATTTCTGAGAAGACAACAAAAGCTTCAAGTCTCACACACAGAAAAAAAAAATCAAGACAAGCAATCCATCTCAGGAGACACAGACCATCTCAATTCTGCCTGCCATGTCTGAGCACCTTGAGTGTCTATGCTAGTGTCTTCTAATAAGAAGAAATGTGGCATAGATGAGAAAAAAAGTCTGAGTTCAGAGATAAGGATCCAGCCCAGAACCTGTTGTTCTCGGTGATCAGTTGAGGAATCATGTCTTTTGGATACATACTACAAATGTAGCCTTGTATTTACCTAAATGAAATATTTTTACTAAGAAGATTCAAAATTATATTATTTTTGGACCAAATAATAGGATAATGACTCTAGCTATTAATAATATGAGTGAGGAAAGCTATTCAGTGAGGGAATGTTTGGAACCTTTTTTCATAAAGGAATTCATTCTAGCAAAAGTGTTTATTATGTTTTTTTTTTTTTTAAAAACCTGCTGACAAAAGTAGCCCAACCCCATGCCATTGTTCAGCCATAGTGATCTCTGAGCAAACGAAAACCAATCCTGAAACCACTAATGACTTCACACTCCTCTGAAACGTAAGTACACTTTCATCTAATTTGAGGTATATATGAGGTAAAATAAACCTAGTAAAACTCAAAGAGTAGACAATCTGTTTAAAAACGATCTAAAGTGGCCAGGCGGTGGTGGCGCATGTCTTTAATCCCAGCACTTGGGAGGAAGAGGCAGACAGATTTCTGAGTTCGAGGCCAGCTTGGTCTACAGAGTGAGTTTCAGGACAGCCAAGGCTACACAGAGAAACCCTGTCTCAAAAAACAAAATCCAAAAATTATCTAAAGACTAACAGATACTAGCATTGTGGGCTTAGTTCCTGGGACCACCCACCATTCCAGGAAGAAATGGGACAAGTTTTAGTGAAATAAGCCATTTATGAAACTTGTATGCCTGTTTCGAGAGACTGAACCAATCTACCTAACTAAGATGGTCCCATCCTGCTACTGGTGGGGCAAGTTCAGAACCCTTGAAGAAGTAGATAGAGAATAATAGTTAAATGCTTTCTACCTCTGGGTTGGCTGCCTTGTCCTGCCAATGAAAAGAGTTGCTTGTTTCCTCAGCCATTGTGATCTTGTTAATAGTGGTGATGGCCTCCTGTGGGTGTGAACATGGCTAACGGGCATCTCAGTGGAGTGACTGATGAGTCATTTTCACAAAGCACATAAATTCTGTTCTGTGGATCGTGACTGGTGATGTCCTTGGCTTTAGACTTGCTCCTACTTTCCTCATTTATTGGTTAAATCCCAGCAGAAAGCTCTGGGTTCTCTCAGTGCACCTTTTATACCACCCTCTGAACACAGGTGTAGGTGACTGCCACCATCACTTCCATTGGCGTTTGATCACTAAACTTTCATTAGCCAAGCATTGCCTTATTTATGAGTAAACTTGTGCTTTACAGCCACCCCCATACTCCAAGGCTTTGCTGGATGAGCTGTTTCCTGACAGCTAAGGGGCAATCAGCTCCACTCTCCTCCTACATAGCAATGAATAATCTTTGCAGTCAATAGCTCCTACCACTGTATCCTCTCATGACTTGAGCATGATGGTAAAGATTCTTGGCCAGATGCTGTTTGATTCGGGAGAGTAGAACAATGTGTGTATAAAAATTGGTACGCTTTTTAGTAGTCATCTGGATGATGCAACCACATCTTAAGTATTATTTATATGACAGAGGAAGAAGTTAAAAGAGGGAAGAACCCAGGGTGTCTGTGGTAGCTTAGTAAAAAGAGGAATCAATGTGGCCCCCAGGTTCATTTACTTCCAATCTGGGGAAGGTGAATCAGTGCGTGGACTTGATCAAAGGTGGACTTAAGGAAATACGGACTCTTCTCAGTCACACTCATGGTTTTTGTTTGTTTGAAATTATACCAATGTTTTTGATTGAGAACTCCTTTAGACCACTTCTATTTCACCTGATATGCCAGAAGACATACAAATAGATCACTTTAGACCATCTGTGGTGAGTTAAGTATGGGGTCTTCCTTCTCTAGGTCACCCCAGTAGTAAAGACTGTACACCCCAACAAATTAACAGTAAGCCCTTTGTTATCTAGGCTCACCAATACAGTGGTCGATTGCCTCCCTGAACTGTGAGAGTTTACTAGATTCTCCACAGTTTATATGTAAAGTAATCTAAAGATAAAGTCTTCAATACCTACTGATAGTAAGAGTATCAAGCTATAATTGGGGGGTTAGGGTCTGTATCTAGTTCTACTGTGAACTGGAAGTCTGGTCATACAAAAATAACTTCACTCTTTGTCTCAGTTTCCTCATGTGTGTAATTGAGGTGTAGCTTTTAATGGCATTATCTGAAATTTGTTGCTGTTTACATGAATTTTTTTTTTTAAAAAATCAATAGCTTCTGAGCATAATGACCATGGGTTTAGTTCATTGATCTTGTGCATTCTCTGAATTTCCAATGCTTGGTTGCTAGAGGAAAGAAAAGGGTGAGAGTTGTGAATCTGTGTTAGTATAGCCAGCTCACAGCTTCAAAATAGGGGTAGTATGGCTTTAAAAACAGAAGAGCCCATCTTCACATGTGCTGTAGTCTTACCAAAATAAGAGGAGGGTGAAAAGCAGTTTTTGGAGAAGAGCTGACTGGGATATATTTTTGGCTATCTTCAATCAAAAATCAGTGCGTTAACAGGCACTTGTCCTAAAATGATCATGAAAGAATGTAATTCCTCAACAACCATTCAAGAACACATCCCAGTTCTCAGAATTATAGGGCTTTATTGGTACTCATGGTGTTGTGGCATGGGTCCTTCTGCACAAGGCAATCTGGAAGGCAGCACGTTAGGTTTAGACAGAGATTAGCCCAAGAGATGTTTTTCCCCTGTAGCACTTCATGGGTTTAATGATTGTTATATATCTCTCCAGATGCCTCCGTTTCCCTTTCCTTTTATGGAACTAGGGGTCAGATGTGAGTTATTTGTTGCTTTAGAGACGGAAAAGATATCTAAATTCCCATACTGATGCTTAATATTAGAGAAAAGTAATGTAGCCACTCTACATAAAAAAGTGGAAATGACTGAATATGTTGGTGGAGTACACCTCTAATCAGAGCACCTGGCATGCAGAAGCTAAGGAGTCATGAGCTTAAGATCAATCTAGGCTTCACTGTGAAATTATCTCAATAACCAAGGGCTGGGGGGCTGACCATCAGTAGTTGAGAGTTTGTTAGGCTCAGGGTTTGAACTTCAGTATCTCAAACAACATTCACAATTGAAATATTTCTTGCTATGTACTTTTGTAAAGGCAGTAGGGGTTTTTGGAGGGTAGACAATAAAGTCATTGATTTTGAGATTCATAGTAAAGAGTTATGAGAGTAATGTGGCCTCAAGAAATTAAGTAGTATAGTTTATACAACGGTGTTTAACTGAGGACTTTATGAATAGTTTCTATAACCATGTTAAATTTATAGCCCACATCTAAGTCAGTATTAGAGCTTATCTATTGCTTGTTACTAATGAGGCAGCAGCTCAGGTGATCTATTATATTCATGGCCAGAAGCAGGAATGAGGCTCTGGAAAGCACTGGCAGAGCCATGACATCATTCGGTAGAAATAGAATTTGGAAAATTTAAAAAACAGAATGTATCTAATATCTTGACTCTGAGTATCTAACACATACCTGATATTAAGACAGAGTATTGGACTGTGGTCATTTTTCCATGAATATTTAGGAATTGTATATATGTGGACAGACATATAAAATATTTTATTAAAATATTCTTACCAGTGTATGAGATTCATAATATCCTATAGATTCTGGAAAGTATGTTGTTCCTAAATTGAGTTGTGTTCTGCTTTGAAGGTGTTGTCTTCAGGTAGTACAGTGTATACACTTAAGTGGACCAAGAAACATAGAACATTGATTACATACTGAGTGAAAAATCCTTTGATAAAAAGATTGTTTCATTTCTTTTTTGTCTCAAGTTCACTGATTAAAAAACGATGAAGAGGTAAGTTGGAATGTCCTGAATAGCTGTGGCAGTCTGTGATGTTGGAGATCCAGCAGGAGAGCATTATTGTTCCTATGACAACTGGTGCTGATGTAGTCATGACTACACAAAGGACAAACTAAAAGATGAGGAGTGGAAAAGCAACAGTTGGAAACAGTGTCATGGAGGAGTATAGGAGATGCTGTGTATGAATCCTGCTTAAAGAGAAACAGCCTGAGATGGTCCTATAGATGCTACAAAAAAGCCCAGAGGTGGCAAGCAATAGCACACACATGGGCAACTACAAAGAAATGATCACGCCTATGCTTTAGAAAGCTATACCTGCTGCAACATAGGCATCTCTATCTTTTTGGCTTTAGAATCAATTTAAAGTCCCAAAGTCCGTCTTCAAAATAAAAGTTAAAACAACAAAGCATTGAAGTTTTGTGAGGCTATCTGTACATTTCATCTCTGAGTTGTAGAATTTGGAACAAGTTGTTTGACCTAACTTTAAAATGGGGAAAATGGCAGTCATTTTATTGTTGTTGGGTTAATGTATAGGAGAGCCAATCTAAAACCTTGCTTTATGCAGCAGATCCTTCTATTTGGAGGAAAATGAGAAATGGAATCTTGGATAAAACTCTTCGTCTTCATGTTTGATGATGAAGAAAGGAAAACAAGCCTCTCTTCCTGGCTTCCCCTGAATAAGAAAATGACTCATTTTGTTTGAAGACTGAATTGAGGCAGGAAAAAGAGACTAATCATATACACGTAATTTATATAAATAGATAATTCCCAAAATGAGTAAGTAAACTATTATCAAACTATTATACTTGGTTTTTAAAAAGACCTTAATAGTTTTGATATTATTCAGTCATTTTCCAATAAGGTCACTGTCTTAGGATTTCCACTTCTCTGAAGAGACATGACCAAGGCAACTCTTAAAAAGAACAACAATTAATTGGAGCTGTCTTATTGTTTCTGAGTTTCTGCTCATTATCATCATGGCAAGAATCAGGATAGCAGCCAGGCAGGCGTTGTGCTGGAGACATTGAGAATTCTATGTTTTCATCCAAAAGAAGCCAGGAGCAGACTCTCTTCCAGACAGCTAGAAGGAGGGTCTTAAAGCCCACCCCCACAGTGCCACACTTCCTTCAACAAGGCCACACCTCCTAATAATGCCTCTCCTTTGGGCAAGCATATTCAAACCACCATAATCACTTATGTGACATTTTATTTTTTATCACTGTGTCTCTAGGCCAGGCATAGAATATGAAAGGTAATATTTTTATAAAATTTGACAGTTTTTAGATCCTATTACCCACAAATGTCTTCATTACTCTAATGGAGTGAACATGGCTCTTCAAGGACTCACTTGCTCCAGTGCCTGACTATACACCCTAGAGCACCTGCCTTTCTGGCTGGCAGCAGTGAGCTAGAAGATGGAATGATGCTGAGGCCTGTGGTCCTTGCCCCTTAGGTGCTGACAGGGGTCCCACTGTAGTTCATTTTCTCATAATATCAACCTCACTTCTTCCACATTATTTTTAGAATTGGATGTTTGGAGAACGCAGTGAACTTTTTATTTCAAGTGCGGGATTATTTGGATCAATAGATCTTTTTTTTTTCCTATTGGAAATAGTCACAAAGTAAATTTTCAAACATTAGCGTGATCTATCTACCATCACTTTTTAAGATTTTGTAAAGGACAACGTGCCAATATATGTGGTTGTTCATATTCTACATGTAGGGCTTTGAGATGGAGCTTACAATTACAAGGCTTATGGAGACACCAATGATCCCATGACACAGTCACATAATTGAAAAAGTTGGAACTTAGAGGGTTAAATGGTCTCAAACAGTGATTAGAACACAAGAAGACCCAATATGCCTTAGATATTGTTTTGACTTTTTGTGAAGAACTTCACCTATGTGTCAAGGACTCGCTTTTCCCCCTACTTTTCTTCTCTCCTCCTCCTTCCTCTGTTCTTTTAACCTAATTTACTTCCTCACATCTTTGAGCCATGTGAAATCCTGTCAGAGATGCAGTGAGGAGTGTGATGTGTGTAGGGTGACATTAAACACATATGCACAGTTGTAATTCTGTTTGTGTGTCACTGCACTTCAGTGTATCAAATTAGAAGGTGTTTTCTGGATCCGAGACAGTAAATAGTTCTTTAGGATGAATTTAGAATTAGCCAGGCCTTCTCTGAGTGTCCAGGACATTTTGGGGGACAAGGTCTTCATATGAGGGGCCACAAATTGGTCCCTAGAAGCATAAAGAATGCATTCAGTGATTCTTAGGCAAGAGACTCAGTGAAGCACCATTGAGATGGTGAATCTAGAAAAAATTTTCTATCACTTTTGAGACCATTTTAGCTTCTGCTGTGTGAGAGAACAATATATTTCCTGCCAAATGTGTCATTCAGTATACGGCCGGGATTTTTTTTTTTTTTCAATTTTCACCTCATCTCTTAACAGATATTTAAATAGTGGAGTCTTTTTGTTTCTGTTTCTATGGATATCTTAGTATTCTTATATCTTGAGCTTCTATAAATGCTCTTATGTGAACATATTAAATGTTTATTGAATAAACATCAGTTTCTCTTATAATTAAGAGAGCAACATAAGAATCTCTAGGCCTGCTGGGCAGTGGTGGCGCACGCCTTTAATCCCAGCACTTGGGAGGCAGAGGCAGGCAGATTTCTGAGTTCGAGGCCAGCCTGGTCTACAGAGTGAGTTCCAGGACATCCAGAGCTACACAGAGAAATCCTGTCTTGAACAACCAAAATTAAATTAAATTAAATTAAAAAAAAAAGAATCTCTAGGCCTTGCATGAACCCTGTGAGGTAGACTCATCACCTCCAGTTTCAGATCAACAAGTATTTTTTTTTTACATTTTTTATTATTATTTTTTTTTTTTACAGTCCAGTCATTACCCCTCTTCAGGTTTGCCTTCTCACAGCTTCTCATTCCATTCATCCTTCCTCCATTTTCCAGGAGGATGTCCCCACCTCCCCACCCCACCTTACCAGACCTCCCCACTCCCTGGGGCCTCAAGTCTTTCAATGGTTAGGCACCTCTTCTCTTACTGAGGCTAGACCAGGCAGTCCTCTGGTTGGTGGCTCAGTATCTGAGACATCTCAGGGGTCCGGGTTAGTTGAGATTGCTGTTCTTCTTATGGGGTTGCCATCCTCCTTCTAGTCTTTCCTTAATTCATCCACAGGTGTCCCTGACTTCAGTTCATTGGTTGGATGTAAGTATCTGCTTCTGTCTCAGTCACCTTCTTATTGGGCCTCTCAGAGAAGAAAGCAAAGGAGGCAGGGGGAGTGAGGGACTTGGGTGGGAGAGGGTACAGGGAAAGGAAAAGGGGAACATGATCAGGTATTAGGGGCAATTAGAAACAGAACTGAAGCTCAGAGATCCAGCAGAAAGAATGGAAACAGGCAACCTCAGGAGGTAGAAGGTGGAGGGACCCTCTAGAATGTCCCAGAGACGTGGGAGGTGAGAGACTCTCAGGACACAAAGGGAGGCCCTTAGACGAAATGCCCCACAGTGGGGAGAAGGAACTTGTAAAGTCCATTTCCAGCAGGAAGATAGGACATCAAGTGGAGGGATGGGGTTGCCATACCATAGTCAAATACTCTGACCCAGAATTGTTCCTGTCTAAAAGAACTGCAGGGATCAACAAGTATTAGGTTCTACAATATTAAATGTTGATGGCTCTGTTTGCTAAGTCCCAGCCATATTCCAGGAGCTGTATGTACCTTAATTATGTATGATTCAGAATATTCTAGTTGTAGTTGGTATATTTATTATTTTATCCATTTAGACATGAGCAAACTGAGAAAGTCATAAGTAGCCTGACCAAGGTCACATGATAGGTGAATGCTAAACTGGAGACTTAGGACCAAGATGGTCAATGGTTGAAGGCACTTTCTGCTAAGCCTGACAACCCTTATCTTACCTCCTTCCAAACAGTGGAAACAGATTCCTGAAAATTACTCTCTGACTTCCACACATACACAGACAGACAGACACACATGCCAGAATGAAAGAAAAAAAGAAAGAATGCATAAATGCACACATAAATATTAAAAATAAACTGAGATCCAACCTAGATAGAGTACTTGACCATATAAGTTGACCAAGACACAGGGTTCTAAGAGATACGCAATAGGGATTTCAGAGCTAAAGAAATGAAACAGTTGCTCATACTAGACCTATTTTGAAGACTCAAGGTCTCCCATGACAGAAGGTTGTGTTGGGTTTGAGTTTGAATTTTGTGAGGAGACTCTGAAGTCTGCCCCTTTCTAGTATCATTATGTTCCTGATCATTGTATGTTCATTTAAAAGGCACAAACTGGATCGTGGTTTACCAGTTTATAATGATAGGTATTTGCATGCTAAAAGACTCAATGAATTCACTTCAACAAGAACACAGGCTGATATATCTATTATGATTATTTAAACTCAGCTCTATTGATGGATAATTAGAAATCAAATGAAAGTGGGTATTTGGTGTATCCCATATGATATCACAGATTTGGACACATGCAGAGAACCACTGCTTTTGTCGCAGTGATGAACATGTCTCTGACCTTGAAAAGTGTTCTGGTACCTTGTGACATTTTAAAATAAGTTGTGGAGATCTACTGTCTGGCATATCCATCTATTAACACCACCACAGCATGTACTTTAGGAGGTGTAAGTGAAGTACTATGATCTTTGCTTTGAGGTTGCTTAGCTTCACCTGGTTTGTTGATAAACCCACTCCTTTTTTCTTAAACTTCGCCTTCTTTCAAAAACCAATTCCTCTTTGTTCATAAGTCACCACGAACTTGTAGTGTAGATGGTAAAGTCACCTTTATCCTGTGGGAAACTCCTGAATGACAGCTTTCTCATGTGTGCCTTCCCTTGACCTCTCCTTCCCTTCCCTATGTGTTCAGAACACATTGGTCTGGAATGTGTGTTGTCAGCATTCAGTGTCCACAGGTGCCCTCAGCTGCCTCCTCCACCAATATTCCTCCCCAGGCTGCTGCTTTCCGTGTTGTTTCCTCCATCTCATACCCTCAGATCCCCTTAGTCATTCTCATCTCTCTATAGCACAGTGCTGATAAAACTGCCTTGGGATTTGAGACAATAGAAATTGATTTAAACTGGTGTTGTCATGGCTACCTTCACAGAGCTGGTATTAATTGAGCTGAGTTTTTGTAAGACTGTGAATGATTTAGGTGAGTATCAGGGATGTCGGAGGTTTGACTTTGCTTATTTAGACTTTGAAAAGAGATCATAATCTAGGAACTAAGACATATTAAGTTAAGTTTATTTAATTGAATGACCTTATCTATAAACAGTTTAGCCACTGGCAGGCTTTACCAAATTTTCAAGTTGCTATATTTGAAGGTAGTATTTTGTAGACACAAGAGAACTCTGGTGCTTAATTGCAGTGAAGAACATATTTGTGTAAGACGTATAAGGAGAATTACTTTTGGCTAGTACTTGCTCAATTTCTTTGAGTTTCAGTTATCTTTCAGTTAGAAATAGCTAATATGTGTTCTGAAGATAACAAATGTAAAGGATGAATTAATTGCTAACTGGTGCATGGTAGCTATTATTAGTCTTACCTAAAGAAATAGTATTCTAGTCCCTCTAAGAAACCTCTGATCCTCTGCTTCTGCTGAAGTAACACGTGCACAAGATGGACAAATGAGCTTAATGCTCTGGATGGAAGTAAGGTATTTTTTTGACTCTTCCCATCCTTTCCCTCAGTAGCAGCACATTATTTGGCTGAACTGACATTTGTGTAGGTGCCTTCCCCCATGCCTCAGCACTAAACAGACACTTTAAGGTTTAAAAAGATACCTTTCCACAGAGAGAGGTATGTTAGAAATCTGAACATGCACAGTAGATGAAATTTTGAGATGTTAACTTTAAATGTTTTAACAAAGACAAAAATCCCTCACAGGTATCCCCAGCCACTTGGGTTTTAGTTAATTCCTGATATAGTCGAGTTGACAAACAAGAATAACCATCACAGATAGATAGAAAGGTAGATGGATAGATAGATAGATAGATAGATAGATAGATAGATAGATAGATAGATAGATAGATGGATAGGCAGGCAGATGGATAGATAGATAGATAGATAGATAGATAGATCGATAGATAGATAGATAGGCAGGCAGATGGGTATATAGATAGACAGACAGACAGACAGACAGACAGACAGACAGATAGATGGATAGGCAGAGAGAGGCAGTTTTAAAATTCATCTTTATTACTGCAATATAGGAAGTAATAACTAATACACCCAAACACTTAAAGCCTGTGAATAGGATAGTGTACTTAGTAGATGGGATTTAGCATGTGGACCTGGAGATGGGAGGTTTATCCTGGATTATCCAAGTACATCTATTCTAATCACATAAGTATTTAAAAGTGGAGAACCTTGCTTTAATGTAATAAGAGAGACATTTCACTATAGAATGCATAGATTGTTTTGACTGTAAAGATGGAGAAGGCAGCAATGTATCAATGTTTTCTTTCATTTGTACTTCCTAGATTTTATGTAGTCACATGAAATCATATATGTATGTATGTATATATATATGTATATATATACATATATACACACACACACATATATATATATATATATTGATCAGAATTAGGAGTTAAACTGTCTAGGAGAAATCAGAGAAACTAATAAGGGGAGGGATAAGAAGTGAAGAGAAGGGGAGTGGAGGGAGGAGGGAGGGAGACTATGAGCCTGGTAGAATGCTGAAATTTAAGAAATTTTGAAAATCCCCCCCAGCATCTACACAGGATGGGGAAAAAAATCTTTGCCAACTGCAAATCAGACAGGGGATCCACTGTTAGACTATACAAAGAACTGTAAAAAAGGTATACTACTCGCCCCAACCACCTACTCACTTAACAGTGAGGCTCTAGATGTGCAGCAACAGACAAAAGACAAAACAGGAAAAGACACATATGGATCCTCTCCTTAACTCCAGGCAGAGCACAGCTGTGCTGGCACTTTCATTTTTGCCCAGTAAAACCTGCATCGGATTTATGACCCCCAGATCTGTAAGAAAATAACTTGGTGTTGTTTTAACCATTACATCTGAGTTGGTCTGTTAGAGTAGCAATCAACACAAAATGGAATCATGTTCAGTTTCATGAGACATCAAGAATGAATAGGTTTTTGCTCTTCTGAATTCACATGAGTTCATCTTAAGTAATTGGTAATGACTATTTAAATTACCCTCCCCCACCCAAGGCACATTCATATACAGAGCCCTCAGTTTGCTGTGTCATTGGCTGACCTGAAACTTAGACACTTATTCTGTGGATACCTGTCTGTTGAGTGCTTGGATTTTACTGGGAAGTTGTTAAATGCTAGAGATGCTGCTAAGAATAGGAGAATGTTTCCAGATGTTACTATTTTGTCACAGAGCAGTCCTGGTTTACCTTGCTGGATTTACCTTTTCATATTGGCACATTTGATGTGGACGAGGATCCCTTCTTCCATCATTTCTACCCAACGTCACTCCACCATGTCTGTGACAAACAAATTTTCAGCAGCAGAGGCCTTTTTGAATCTAATACTTATATCCTCAAATGTTTTAGTATTTCCACATATAACATGGATCTGAGAGAGCTTTTTTTTGGATTTCTTATATTGCTTTTAAGATATTACTTATAATAGAACCCTAGAGAATTTAATACATTTTTCTGGCCAAAATGGCAGTGAGCAAGGAGAAAAAAATAGAATTCCAAGTCTAGACACACACTTGAATCCAATCCTGACTTCAGAAACAGTTTTAAGTAAGTTGTTCTGTGGAAATTAAATCATAAATGACAGATCTGCCAAGATTGATTCTTTCACTACTATAGCATGCTTCCTGAATGTCAACACTGCTTATTTGATTCAGAAGGGACCAGAGCCAGCAAATTATATCTGTGGTTTTCAGTCTGCCTTCATTTGTCACAGAGCTTGGGAGCTCCAGGATTAAATATTGCAGGATTAATGGGCATATTCTTTTTCCACTGTTTGTTTTGTTTTGTTTTAACTACTGACTCTGTATGCATTATACAAAGGACATGGAAAAATAGAACAGGACTCAAATTTCAAGGAAGTTTTGCTTTCTATAAAAATATTATTTTAAATATATAATGTAATATTTTTAAAAATATGTTCAAAAGATGTGACACTGTCAAACATGTTTTCCAATGTGGTAGCCACCAGTCACATTTGTGATGATAGAATACTTAGAATGTAGCTAGCTCAAACTGGATGAAGAAGAAGAAAAAACTCTGGATGCTTTAGACCTACTACCAAAGAAAAAGATCTTAGGTGGGCATGGTAGTATATATCCCTTTATTCCTAGTCCTCAGGAGGCAGAGGCAGGGAGGTAGGGAGGGAGGAAGGGATGGCAGAATATACAGAGGGGGTGGGAGGCAGGGAGGCCGAGAGGTAGGCAGGCAGGCAGGCAGAAAGTCAGAGAGGCAGGGAGGCAGGGAGGCAGGGAGGTAGGGAGGCAGGGAGGCAGGGAGGTAGGGAGGCAGGGAGGCAGGGGCAGTAAGGCCGTGGGCAGGGGGGCAGAGAGGGGCAGAGGGGCAGAGGCAGGTAGGTCTCTTAGTTAAAGGTCATCCTGGTCTACATAGTGAATACCAGGCAAGCCAATGGTATAAACATGAGGCCTTGGTCACACAAACAAATAAATAAAAAGGTCTGAAAATGTCTCATGATAAATTTTATATCACATGTTTATTAAAAATTAGACTATTTAAATGTATTTACTACATAAAGTGATTATTAAGTACATTTTTCATTTCTTTATATTGTTCAAATAAGGCCACTAGGATGACTTACAATTATGTACTTGTTTTCATTCCTGCTAGGCAGGGCAGCTTCCTAATTAAGCTGGCCATTGTGTGGTAGGGAGAGTACATCAAACTGTGTGTGGTTACTTAAAAAAACAGACGAAAGTTTAGGTCTTTGTGAAGCCACTCTGTCCTGATCCTTTTTTGTCTGCATGTTTTTTTAAATAGAGAATATCATGAGTGGCAAATAGCAAGAGAAAGAAGAGAATGTCACTGTACACTATCAAAGGAAGTGAGCAAATCTGACAGAGGGATGGGCACCACATTCTGGCAGCGGTGACTAGGATCTTTGTCCTTTTTATCAGGAAATATCTAGAAACTGTCCTTTGAAAGTGATACAGCCTTTTTATCCCCAGATAAAGGTGACATGAATCTCTCACGAATAAAACGAATTCTCAAGAAGATGAGAATGACAGAATTCATCCTTATCTAAATGAAGAAGGAAAGCTTGGTCAGGGTGGATCACAAATCCCAACTTCCCTTGTCTTTGAACTTGACAATGGCCAGAGATACTGGGTATTGTAGAATTTACCATTGTGTTACAGCAGTGTTCATGGAGCATGGAAAAGCAGTTGTGTCAGGGCCATTTTCTAGAAGGTGAGTTCTAACTCTACTCTCACAAAGAATAAGACTTTCTATTTCCTTTCTGTTTTGCTTGCTGGTATGTATGTGTACTATATGCATGCCTTGTTCCCAAAGAGGTCAAAAAGGGCTTTAGATCCCCAAGAACTGGAGTTTTGAATGGCTGTGAATGACTATGTGGGTACTGGGTACTGAACCCAAGTCCTCTGCAAGAGCAACAAGTGTTCTTAACCACAGAGCCATCTCTTCAGCTCTAAAATAAATCTTTAAAAAGAGCATATTAAAACTTACTAGTTTTGGGCTGGAGAGATGGCTCAGCAATTAAGAGCACTGACTGCTCTTCCAAAAGACCCAGGTTCAAAGTCAGCACATACATAGTTTCCTGTTGAATAGGCTCTAGACAGACAGACAGACTACATGAAAGATAGATATAGGTGGAGGGAGTCGGTTCATAATTTTCTACCTTTTTACCTGATTTTAAGTTCTTTTTGCTGTTGTTTTTGTTGTTACAAGGCTTAGCTGAAAAGCACTATGATGATGTGTGGAACTGGTGCAAGCTAGTATTACCTCTGATCATCTGAATCTTACTATTTCCCCCAGGCTGATACTTGAAAAGAAATCATGACCTAGGTCTTAGCAAAGAGGGAGAGTGTGGCAATACCCTTTGCTTTGAGCATCTGCCTCAGAAGTTCCTAATTAGCTCCAGTTTGAGAGGGACACACTTACAAGGTTCATATGGAAGCAATTTACAAGTGATCACACTTAGTTTTCCCAAATGGGTCTTTATATATGCAGAAGCATAGGCAGGAGGTTGCTTTTTTTGTCTAGTTTTGCAAAATGTTAAATACGTAGGCATTTTAGCATTTGGTAATTGTTAATATTCTATGCCCTGACCCATGGAAGAGGGATAATTTTGTCCAAGTTCACAAATCTAAATACAATAAAACTTTTGTTAAAATAAAAAGGAGATAATCAAGATGTTTTTTTAAAACATAAAATGTATTTTTTTTCTACACCATAGATAAAATTCACTGAGCTAATCACGGACTCTGTAGAAGCTAACATGCTTACCTGAGTGTCAGTCCATCCCTTAGCATCTTAGAGAGCTCACTAGAATGACTTTGAAATACACTAAAAAAGACAGTTTGAGGTTGTAGGGAATTCTCTTCCAAGCACTGAAAATATTCTCAGATGGCCAAGGAAATTCAACTCATCCTGCATGACTTGAGATAGATTAGAAAGGAGGTACATTAAAGGAAAAGAATTCTTTCAGCTTTCCAACAGAGCCTCCTAATGAATGGGGAGGATGACTCTTGGTGGCTTTGTTTATTGTGCCAGGAAGAGTTAAGCATAGAAGTGACAATAGTCTATAATGTACCTTTAGAATATAATGTACCTTTCAGTCTTATGTAGAAAATAGAATATTAGGAAACCCCACTTTCAGTATTTAGATTCTACGCGGTCAATGAATGATTAATCACATCCCTTTTCGAAAACAGGGTGCTTCAGTACCTATCCAATTATCCATCACAAATCTAAATGGCATCTACTTGGATATTTATTTAAAGCTGTTTGTATTATAATTATATACTCTCATTTGCAGATGTATAAATAATTCCTTGAGATTTCTTTACCTCCCTTCCTTGGGACAGTAAGGAACATATTTCTGAGAAGGACTCTCATATTCCAGAAGAGCTCTTTACTGAGACCTGAATATAGAGAAAAGGCTGTCCCCATCTGGGGAACTGATGGGGCAGCTTGCCTCTTTCCTGACCTTATTAACACAATGATCAGCCAGCATCATTTAGTGTTTACTTGTGCACAGGTGCTCCGAGTGGATACCATTCATTTTGCACCCTAATGGCTTTGTGGATAATGTGTGTTTGGAAGATACAAATTAAAACCTTCACGAAAATTGTGAAAAATGTGTCTAGTTCTTCAGTGGGAATGACAAAATGTTAGTCCAAGAACAGAAGGCAGACAGCATTTCTTTAGGTGGTTCTGAGATCTGGATATCCTTTGGAATTGCCTAATGTGGCCCTTTTGGGAGTCAAGCAGTCCTTTCACAGGGGCCACATATCAGATATCTGGCATATCAGATATTTGCACTACGATTCATAAAACTAGCAAAAATACAGTTATGAAATAGTAACAAAACAATTTTATGGTTGGGGGTCACCATAACGTAAGGATCTGTATTATAGGGTTGCAGCATTAAGAAGGTTGAGAGCCACTAAGCCTATGGATTAGAAATCTTATTAGCTTCTATAACCCATGCTGATACAAGTATCCAAAGGTGCTGAGTGCTGGTTTTATTTTATTTATTTATTTATTTATTTATTTATTTATTTATTTAGTAACTCTACATGAAGCCAGGGAAACACTAGTTTTTCTTTAACATATTTCTCAGGCTGGTAGTTTATTCTCAAAAGCTCTTCAGTTCAGTGTCTATAAAGCAATCCAAATGTCATACTGTTGTCCTGGTCCCTGTAAACAGGTTTGTCATGCTTGCCTACAGACTCACAATCTAAATGCTAGCAGGTTTTGCAAATCAGTGCTCTTCCTAATAGTACAGTAAGTTTGCACCTTAGGAACCAATGTCACGACCTGCCTACTTTAGCAATTCAACTTAATAGTATACCCATTCATCCATCCGTTGGCACCACAGTCTTGTTATCTAAATGATGAGTTAAGAAACGATCATTTTGAAATTGTAGACCTGTGATTACAGTAAACACAAAGCTAAGAATAATTGAAGAATTGGGATTTGACTGAAGCAAAGAAGTCTGAGTGCTGTATTCTTTTTGGTGGGGAGACATAGAGTAACACATATTCACCACAAATAGGGCTGACAGACTGAAAAATGGATTCCATCCAACTCCACCTTAATGAACCAATAAATCTCTAGGGCTTGCTAACAGAAGCCTGGGTGAGGGGTTAATTGTAGGATCATGAGTGACTCAAAGACAGCTGCAGCACTGAAGAATCTCATCCCTACATCAGGCTATGACTAATGAAAGCTTCACCACAGAAATGTCCCAGTGTCTACCCAACCCTGTTTTCCTATGTTCTCTAACACCCACCTTATCAACACATGTAGCTAGACAGGAGGGAGTGACATCTCAGGGAAGGGTAAGGTGACCCTTTCCCCACTCTGTCTAAGAGAAACTCTAAACACCCTTATCACTATTACCTTAGAGCTAGCTGTCACTTTCACTCTCTGCTTGTTGGCATGATTGTTGATTAGAGTACTCCATAGGTCTCTGTGGCACCTCTGCTTGGTGAGAGTAGATGGCTGTGCTGCATCCAGAGGAAGTTAATTTCACTATACAATATGGAAAAGGCTTCAAGAGGAGGGTGAGCAGGAAGTACGTAAGTCAAGAGCGAAAGGGAAAGCCATTCTTTACAGAAGATAGAAGAGTATCCTTATGATGTTCAACTGATAATTACACAACTGCTTAAAATAGAACTGCATATCAAAGACTGGTTCATGTGCCAAAGGAACTCAATTTGGAATCTGGAAAATAGAATGAGTCAAAGTGACCTCTTACAAACCTTGGAAAATTAGCACAGAGAAAATTTGGTATTTGATTTTCATTAAACTCCTCACTGGTCAGGAATGATATTTTATAAAAGATTTTGCAATCAGAATGTTATGAAAACTTTGATGTTTATGTAAATGGCTTCCAGTGTTTCTGACAGGGACAGTTTTCAAGTCATGTTTAACAGATACTCAGTTATAAAATCCAGTATTTGGGGGTAATTCAAATAATGGATTGAGTTTGTTTAATTCAGATCAAACCCATTGCATATTCTATTACTCTTATGATTCTTTTTCTTTTTGCAATGGAAGAAATCTTTTTTTTTCTTTTATTATTCCAGAATGGTTTGTGAGACTAGAGATTTGATCAAGAAATGTTTATTAAAAAATCAGTTGGATAGATAGATGAGTGAATGCCACTAAACATATAAAAACTCTTGCTCTCATGGGGAAGTTGCTACACATTAAACAAAGGTTAAAATTACAAATCTTGCCTTGATTCATCGCATACTTATTATATATATACAAAGGATATCAGAAGAACTTTGTTTCCACGTGAAGTAAAAAACTTCTTTTTTTTTTTTTTTGCCAATAGAAAGTCTTTATTTATAGGCCAGCTGCTTATCAAGGGAACTTGCCCAAATCATGTAGCCATGAGCCTTACTGTTCTTGGCTTTTATTTTGGGGGCGGGGGAATGCCAGGGCCAATAAGTGGGAGAGGGTGGGGTGGCAGGCATGGGGAGGAGGGAGGCAACAGGGGGTTTGTTTTTGTTGTTTTTGTTTGTTTCTTTGTTTTTTGGAGGGGAAACTAGGAATGGAGAAAATTACATGTAAATAAAGAAAATACCTAGTAAAGAACTTCTAAGATCCTGGTAACGATGGCTGCGCCAGAGCAAGGCATTTGGAGAGTGAGACCTTAGTTTTCAAAGAATTCAAATGATGAAAACTGAGCTCTGAAAGTCTGAAGGGCAGAGCACCCGCATGAGCTGCTGTTTTCCACCTGATGTTTGCTTGCTTCCGTTTTACTTGACTGTTTAAGATAGATTATGCCATGTAACTTAGTCACGTGGCAGACTCACACGCCTCTCGTCTCCACCTCCCCAAATGCTGGAATTACAGGCACGTACATCTGGCTGCCTCTCTCCTCACCCTACCTTTTTTGAGAGTTCAGGAGTATCTGGAGTCTGTCTTCTGTAACATGGCTGTGTGACCTTGCCCTTCCTGAGGCACGAAGCTGTCTCTGTACTGCTTTGTCTCCTGGTTGCCTTCCGAACTCAGAAAATGTTGAGTACTTGGGAAAATTATTTAAGAGCTTGACCGAATAGATACACACTCTTTGCTAAGCCTGAGGCGAAAGGAAAATAAGGGATCATCCAGGTGTTCATTAGCAACTCTGTTCACCTCACCAGCATTTCTCATGGGATGTCCTTCAGTTCTTTCCCTGTCTTCAGTTTTCTTTGCCCTGGGTATCATCGAATTAGCTAGGTATTTTGCCCCTAAGGTCCATAAGCCCTCCAGCTCTAGTGGTACTATCTAAAATACTACTATGGAAAAAATTTCCAAGTCTTATAGAGACTCAATTTGTTTCAAAACTAGAACAATTATATATATATATACACATATATATGTATTATGTATATATATATAAATGTATATGTATATATGTATGTACATATATATATACACACACATACACATATGTGTGTATGTACACAAATGTGTGTGTATGTATAATTGGGAAAAACAGTGAATTGCTTATTTTTTTTCTCTTTGAAATGTTCATTTCCTAAAATTTCAAATAGGGCATTTCTAAATGTGTTTAAATAAATGAACTATAAATATCCAAATCAAAAGCTTTCATAGACGATGTTCTTACATAAAGCATTCTAATACATTTCATCTGAGTTTTCTGAAATGGGCAGTCCTTTGCTCTTTGGAGACAGTCAGAATGGACAACAAGCCACTGCTTTACTGAAAGCCGAGTCGGTGACTTTCTCCTGAGAGTTACTAACAATCTGTGGACAAAACCTGAGCTCTGATCCAATGGAATTAAATTTTCAAGTTCACATTTCCCTGCATGTCTGGTTTCACTTACAAATCTTTTCTTAGCTTTTGTCAGTGAGAGACCCAGCTGAGACTGAACCCGCCCCACATGGTGCTAATGAGTTGAGGTGAATGAAGGAACTGGCAATGAAGGCATGGTTAGATTCCAAGAAACCAACAACAGTGGGAAGAAGTCAGTTTGAAGAAACACAAAGTACAACAACATCGCTGGGAACACTCTGCAGCTAAGGAGATGGGCAGCCCTGCAGAGCAGAAATGCTGGCCATCCATGTTCGGGAAATAGTGGGGAAGGATTAAAAGAAAGCAAGCCTGAGCGAGCCCAGAGTCTAGGACTCAAATACCAAGGGCTTAGTCATCCTTTACGTTTTGGTTTCCCACTTGGGGCTTAATGTAAGTGAACTGTACATGGTAGCCACGTGCCATCCCCTTAGACCATAGGCAGCATTCTCACTGGTCCATTTCCTCGTGCATTACTGTTTTCTTGCATCCTGAAATCTACAGTTTTCCTGTACATACATGGAACCATATAAACCATATAGTTGCAGCATGTTATTGATTTATTGGACTCTCTGGTCACCTATCCATATTAGAATGCCACACCATATGTTTAACTAAGTGCCAACCCATAGCTCTGAGTTGAATTTATTAAAAAATGTATTTTGGGACTGGAGAGATGGTTCAGCAGGTAGAGGCGACTGCTGCCAAAGCTGAGAGCTTTACTTCCATCCACATGACCCACATTGGAGAAAGAGAACTGATACCTGCAAGCTGTCTTCTGGCTTCTGCACAGGAGTGCATGCACACCCACACTAATACATCACATACTCTTCTGTGTGCCCCCACACAAAGATAAATGTAACAACAAAGTTGCTCTCTGAATACACTGCATCTCTTCAGTGTTTCTGGCCAAATCAGAGGCTAAATATTTTTCCAGAGATTTTTGCAGTTTCTTTTCTAGGAATCCTAATTTTGTTCTTTCTATTTTACAACTATGCAATGCAAATTTTGAGAATAATGTGAACATTTTGATTATTTTTTCCTTTTTTTAAAAAATGTATTCTTTTAGAATTCCAGACAGTATAGTATATTTGTCATATTCTTTCTCATTTCTACAAGCCTTCCCAGAGCCTCCCTGTTCCTACCCACTTAACTCCCTCTTTTTTTCTCACTCTTAAAAACAAAAATAAAAGCAAAAGCCACTAAAAACCACATATTCTATTTTAGCTACTTCTGAAAATAGGACCACGCTAAAGGATGGTTGATATATCAAGTTACTCTAGAGAAGAAAATTGATTTTTTTCCTCTTTCAGCCACCTTGGTTATTTTAAATAATGTGAAATTAGCTGGTCATTTTATTATTAGTATCTAAAACATTCCTATGCACTGCTTTAGATTTCTGGAGAGAACTTTAAAAATACTTTCAGTTAAGGTCCAGCATTAACCAGAAAGTCCATTTACAAGATAACAATCTTTTTAGATAAGGAAATCTTGGAGTCTCATTAGTAGAAATGAAAGCAGAGATTTAAATCTATTTTTAGTTTACATCAATATTTAAATATTGTTCAACATGGAATAATAGATTTATTTAGAGCAACAGTTCTCAATCTGTGGGTGATGACCCCTTTAGGGGTCAAATG
The DNA here is from genome assembly GCF_008632895.1 of Mastomys coucha. Classification (NCBI taxonomy): domain Eukaryota; kingdom Metazoa; phylum Chordata; class Mammalia; order Rodentia; family Muridae; genus Mastomys; species Mastomys coucha. Next base: position 61,560,460 of record NW_022196900.1, read on the forward strand.
TCAGATATCCTGCCTGTCAGACATTTACATTATGAAAATAGCAGTAGCAAAATTACAGTTATGAAGTAACAACAAAGTAAATTTATGGTTGGGGTCACTACAACATGAGAAACTATCTTAAAGTGTCCCAGTATTAGGAAGGTTGAGAACCACTGGTTTAGAGACTACCATCATCTCTCACTAAATTTGTTGCCACTTATCTTAAGTAACATCCTGAGTCCAAAAGTATTAAGGCATGAAAAGAATGCATGTTTTAGAATTGAGAAGTTAAGGGAAATGGTCATATGGAAATCATGCATCTATTTAAGAAAACATATGACTGGAAAATGGATTATATTCTGAGTCATAACCAAAGAGAAGGAAAAATCAAACCAGATTGTCTTTTTTATAATTTTTATAGTCTGTTCCTTTTTTTTTTTAAATAGTCTCTTTGTGCCTTGAAGCCAGGAACTGTACTCTTTTGATACTCTCTGTAGTGTGCTTACAGAATTGTTTAGTGATCTAATCTAACCTCCTTTATAGGAATAAGAAAAGTGCTACTCTGTCCTGGTTACCTAGTGGATCACAAGCAGGGTGACAGCTGAATTCCCATTCCCAGGCTCTTAGCCTTCTATATTGTTCATTACTCAAACACTTAAGATTTACTTGCACTCACAATTGTGTAAGGCTCATTTATTCACTCCAGTACCAATGCCACACTTATGTTTTCTTGTAATTTACTTAGTATAAAAAAAGGCTTCGCGATGTGTTTCTGTCACCTAGAGGTACCCGTGTGTATCTTCACCTCCTATGATCTTTACCAAAGGAATGCTTCACTCCACTCCTGTTATGTTAAATGGTTCATCCTATGTTCTCAGAGGTGTGCTTGTTCTTCCTTCTAGCAACTAGATAGATGTATAGATTATATATAGAGATAGATAGATAGATATGTATAGATATATAGATACAGATAAAAAGCAGAAGTAATTTGCATGATTCATTTGCCTCAACATAAAATATGTGTAAGCCTTTTGCTTTTGATTTGCATTTATTTGCAGGTTCTGTGCTGAATGTCTTCAGATACCGTGCTGTTCTTGTGTGTGATATGAATCCCACCCCTTCTCCCACCCTTCATTACCCAATTACACATCAACTCAACATTTTTGAATCATGTAAATGTAGTGAGATTCAGAAAGGGTTGTGAATTGAACACACTGAATTATCTTTCCTTTTGTCCTAATGATTTTAGTCCTAATGTGCTTTTAATCTACTTGGCATCATGGTAAGTGTGTAAATTAACTCTTATGTCATTGGTTATTTGGAAAGAAAAGGCATGCCCTGGAGTGTTGTTAATATCTTAAGTAGTAGTTATTGTACAAATTTCCTAAGTGTTCAAAGATATTGTTCAACATAAGTAGGAAATGATTGGACTTCTTTCTGTTGAACAAACAAAGCTGATTTTGGCTTTGAATTTAACTACTACACTTTGACACTAGCTTTGTCAACATGGCAATGGAGATACAGTGCATCAGCATTCAGGAAAATGTAAATTAAAATGCAAAGCCCTGGATGGATTTGTATATTCATCAAAAGCTGAAGAATATAACTATTCATGGAAGTACCATTTGATGTTCTTCATTCTAAAGAGTAACTGTTTCATGCCAACTTTAGGTTCACACACACACGCGCACACACACACACACACACACACACACACACACACACACTTTTTTTTTTTTCTGAGACAGGTTTCTATGTAGTTATTGACTACATGGACCAAGCTAGCCTTGAGTTCACTGAAATATACCTACCTCTGCTGGAATTACAGGCATAAGCCACCACACTTGGCTAATGACTTCATATTTGTAGTTTTATTTTTAACTGTTTGTATGTTTTTTGCCTGTATGTATTTATATACACTATGTGCATGCCTGGTATCCACAGATGCCAGAGGATGAAATCAGAACCCCAAGAACTATAATTACAGATGGTTGTGAACCTCCATGTAAGTGCTAGGAATTGACCCCAGATCTAACACCAACTTCGTATTTTTAAACCCAAACTGTATTCAACTCTCCCCTTAGAAGTCTAGTTTTTTTTTTTTTTTTTTTTGGTTTTTCGAGACAGGGTTTCTCTGTGTAGCCCTGGCTGTCTTGGAACTCACTCTGTAGACCAGGCTGGCCTCAAACTCAGAAATCTGCCTACCTCGCAAGTGCTGGGATTAAATGTGTGCTCCACCACTGCCCGGCTAGAAGTCTAGCTTTTAATAATACTGAATTTGAAATTGATCTCAAAATTGAATTCGACTCACTTTTCACTTATTAAATTAAATTAGGTTTCCTATTTTATAACCAATTCACATATTTGGATTGAGAAAATATAATACATGATTTCTTATATTAATAACTAGTACACTGTGAAAAATTTCAGATAAAAATATAGAACTTTTATTTAAATCTAGTATCTATTATAAAATATACTTCACATAAAGCTATTTTAATCTATACTAAATGGAAGCACTGGATGTAAGGGGAGACAGAAGACAAATCCATCATCTTAGAGAATGAAGATCCAGATGAGATCAGGACACAGATATTTTCCACTGTTTTGGTTCATCTTCCTTTACCAGAAAAGTAGATAACTTTGGCTTTATAGTAGACATAAGAGTATATCCTGCTGTTTAGTTAACTGTAAGTAAATTCTGCTTCAAAGTGTAGCTAAATCTTTTGAATTAAAATTTGTCTTGCTCTTGTAAGGTCCTGAATGAGGCATTTTTTTCTAGTATATCAGAAATTAATACAATTTTGAATTCTATAGACAGGTAGGTGCTAGGAGACTCAGAACCCTACTGATAAACACAGGAGGATAGCCTGATGAGCCAGCTATGGTCTACCTAGAACTAATTTCCAGGGAGGGGGGTTTCTATTTGATGACTGCCAACTCCCTGCTCTATTCTTACTTGGTTTCTGCTAAATCATAAAGTTTATCAGGAGTAAAGTTCTGGTGTCTAGTTTAGTCAACATCCAGCACAATTCCTATTGTTGTGGTTTCGGTAGCCAATTAAACGATAATTTTTTGTGGGCATCTTCCTGTTTCTTCCTGTTCACATGCTGCTGTTCACGATGTTTCTTGGGGACTTATTGCCATGTGATGAAATCCTAGTCAAACCTTAATGCCCTCTGATTCCATTATTTTTATTTAAAGCTCTTTTTATTTAATTAAAATATAATTATATCATTCCCGTCCTCCTCCCTTCAACCTCTCCTATGTCATCCCCACCCTTCAAATTCATGGTCTCTTATTTTACTTATTTATTTATTTTGTTACAGATGCATTTGAATAAACACAAATGCTACCTGCTGAGTTCATTTAGTGTTGTTTGTCTGTGCATTTTTTAAGGTATAGCACTTGGGATTAGATAGCCATTTAGCAGGCACATCTCCAGGGTCAGTAACTTTCTTATTTAGTGTTGATTTTCCAAAACCTTAAGTCTAGACTGGATATGGCAGTTTATGCCTATACTCTTACTATTTGGGATAGAAACCAGCCTTAGGCTACACAGTAAGTTTTAGATTTCCAGGACATGCTGGGCTACTTAGCATGACATGGTGACAAAAACAAGCAAATGATTACATAAAAAGAACAGAGTGGAAGTCTAGTGAAGAAACACTACCCCCCCCCCCACACACACCCTCTGAAATTTGTATTGTTTTTAAAATAATATTCTCAGTCTCTAGCTCCTTGGCCACGATACTGATACTGTGCTGGATGTAAAGCCAGCCTAGGGCCCACTTCTAAATCTCCACATGAGCATTTCCCGACTCTCATACCATAAATGGCCTGGCTGCTCTGGGGGCAGCAGAGAGCAAATAAAGAACAATTGTCTCCACAGTTTAGGCTCGAGTGATAAACCCACTTTCTGTACTTTTCTCATTATGGGTCATTTTCTCAATATGGGTAAGGCAGCTACGACCTTTTGGCTTGGGACTCTGGAGATGAAAGTACTGTCTTGATACAAAGTGGAGTTTCATGGAGTGTAGCATGGCGACACTGAGGCTCACTTTGATGTTAGATAGCTGAAACAAACCTGGATTGGGAAAAACAAAAACTTAGGAGGAAATTAAATATAATGTTTAATTTTCATTATCAATTTGACTAACTTTCGAGTTGAATCATCTAAGAGACTGATGAAGGCCATCTTGGCACCTTTGGATGGATCTGTGAGGGACTTCCCAGGAAGATTAACTGGGGGTGGCAGGTGGAACCCTGAACATGTAGGCACTGCCCCTGGGCCAGGACTGGAAGGAATGCAAAGAAGAAAGAATAATGCCGCCCAGCTCAGGGAAATGACATTTCTGTGCTCCTTGGTTTGACATGATGGGAGCTACTGTGCACCCTCTGCTATCAAGAGGGACAGACCCCTGAGAAACCATGAGCTCCAAATAACCGTGCTTCCTTTAAGTTGTTTAGGGGGTGGTATGGCCATGGGGATGAGAAAGGCAGCAGGTGCATATAACCCTAAAACTCTTTCATTATTCTCTCAGCTAAACCATTTTAGTGAGCATTTTCCTTGCTTGGGATATTATTCCCTATATGTGTGATTATTAAGAACCAGACGTAAATGGTCAACACAAAACATACTCAATGGTATTTTTTGGAGGGTTTTGTTTTTTTTTTTGTAACATAATGCTTCGTCTAGGTATTGTTTTTTAATCTTATATAGGCCTTTCACTTATAATATCACAGTTTTTGACTTTGTGTTTTTATGGGATTTCTCTGTGTGTGAATGTGTGTGTCTCTGCATCCATACGTGTTTCTTATATTTTTTCTTTTATCCTTACCTTCTTCTATTTGTGTTTGTTTGGTTTGCTCTGTTCTAGTTTTATTTTATTTTAGATAAATAAAATGAATTTTTATTTAGATAAAATAAATTATGGTTCACACACGAATATTTATTTTGCTCTTAGAAAAACAAAGGAAATACTGTATGAACCTGTGCTTTTACTTTTCCTTTCTTACTACAGTCTATGGGCATCTGTGACCTTTGACTTACTGGTAAATCAGGAAAGACTTAAACAACAAGAAGCTATGAATGTCTTCCCTTTTATACATATGCGTCCACATTTGGGTGATGCTTGTGCGTATGTGTCCATATAAAGGTCAAAAGTTGACTTAAGTGTCTTCTTCAATCACTCACTCTCCATCTTCTTTTTACATTTTTTTTTAACATTTATAGGACGATTATTTGCCCACATGTACTTCATGCATGCTTGTTGCCCACAGAGACCAGAAGATGGTGTCCAATTTTCTGGAACTGGAGTTATAGACAGTTGTGAGCCACCATGTGGGTGCTGGGAACCAAACTGGAGTCCTCTGCAAGGACCTCAAAAAAAAAATTAAAAATAGTCTATTTTCTAATGTGAGAGAGAAAGAAAGGGTGTGGATTTGAGTGTGGAGAGAAGCTGGGAGGAGCTGGGGAGGGGAAAATCTGATCAGAATACATTGTATGAAAAAAATCTGTTCAAAAAAGAAGAGGAAGAACCAGACTTGGGGGCTTGAGATTGCTCAGAGCTTAGGATCACATGTTCTTTTCCCAGAAGACCCAAGTTTGTTCCCCAACATCTATCTAGGGCAGGTGGCAGCCACCTAGAACTCTGGCTCCAGAAGATCCCACATCTTCTGACCTCATCTGGCAATGGTGCTTTTGTATACATACACTTAAGTAAAAATAAAATACTTAAAAAAATAGGTTTGCTACCTTTTTACCCTAAAACTTTCTGATTCTTATTCTGTGCCATCTTACCTTTAACTCTATGTGTGTGTGTGTGTGTGAGTATGTAGGTGTTCTTGTGTGTACTGTGTGTTTTTGTGTTGGTTTGCACAGTGAAATTGAAATCTACACATATCACAGCTACATATTTATTGTCCTTAATAGTACCTTTTCATGTTTCTATTCAGGGTTTACTGACAAAACAACCAGAGAAAAGGCTAAACATACACATTGAGTCATAGTTTCTATATACCCATTCCTTTAAATGATCTGTCTCATGTGTGTACAACAGAATGAGAATGTTAATCCCTCTGGGGTCAGATGCTTCCACCTGCTCCTAATCAGGTTCAAGGGTGTCACCTGAGTGCTGGGAAATGTGGTATGGGGTTCAGTCTGTGAAGATTTTTAGTTGGGATAGATGGGTCCTCTTGTCACTCTTGTTAAAGTCTAACTACATAGAGAAAACACGCTGAGACAGGAGGAGACAGATCACCATGCTGGAGAGGGAAAATAGCTTCATCAGTGTTCAAGAGAATATAAGAGAAACAATAGAAAGAGTGAGAATCTGGGGTGGTTGGAAGATATAACGCAAAATATGCTAGTAAATCATTTGAAAATAGTCTCCACAGTGCTGGCTACTCTAAGTTCATCTTGGTCAAGAAAATGTCAAATTTTCTCCTACCTGTGGAGATGGTGGATATTCAGGCTAGGGAAAAGGTAAACAGATTCACATTTCCATAGAAACAATTTTCATAAAGTATTGATCAGCAAATGAATGAGGAGATGAAAAACAAGAAGACTGTTGTCACAGTAACAAGGACATTCAGAGCCATGCATCTAAAAAGATCCCTCTTAGAATAAAGAATTCAGAGTTGTTACAACTTGATGCACAATAGTTTTTAATATTCGTAAAGAGTTAAAACATTTTTTTCAGACAAGGGTAAGCTGTATTCATAAACTTAGGGATTTTCTTTTTGCTTTATGATTCCATAAATGTCTTTTTCTAACTATAAATTTCATTTTTAAAATCCATGATATGGTGTGAAAAGATCGTGATGAAGCCATTTTGTATATTTTATATATGCTATACTTTTTATTCAAAAGTAGAATTGGAATACAAGAACCCAAAATCCCATCACTTATTCAAAGATATTTGCCAAGTCTCTATGGCTATGCTGCTTAGGACATGGTAATGGAAGCCAGGCTGTGAGCCAACAGGCCCCAGGCTGCATCGCTGAAGTCGCCTAAAGGCACTATTAATCTTGGAAGCCCTGGAACTTCTCAGGCATGTGTGAAAAGATGGACATAAAACCATCTCACCAAGGAAGAAGACTATAAATGGAGATGCTTAAACGTTTGGAGACTAGGGGACGAATAGATATCCTATTCCTTGGACAGGGTTGGTCCTTGCAAAATTGGGGCTTTGTGAGAATAGAAGAGCAGAGGCTGTGGGTGGCAGGTGTACAGGTCGGCCTGGGGTTAGAGATCAGGCATGGAATTCCAGGACTGTCAGTGCATGGAGAGGTAAAACAGTCTGGGAAATGGGGGAAGATGGATGTCAACACCTGCCAACTTGCCATGGGGCTGGTGATGTTTTCAAGCTCTACTGGCCCTTGGGAGACAGAGGATGAAGAATTAAGAAGCCATTGTCACCAAAGGCAAGGGGTAGTCTCAAGAAGGCATGGAGGGTTTCTTGAGTGTGTGTGGTATTGAGGCCAACCTGGACAACATTGGATGAACCCTAGTCAAAACCAAAATTAAGCAAAACTACATAGAGAAAACACTCTGAAACTGGAGAAGACAGATCACCTCCTGTCTTCAATGGAATAAAATGAAAGAAAAAAAGTAAAAGATAGAAGAAAAAACACATACCAGTCAAGTGGCACCCTCTCAAAATTTCAGACTGCAACAGGAGGATCACAATTTTGAAGTGAAAAATTGTAACACTATTATCCATTTAAAAATAACTTGATTGCATTTTCAAGGTTTTACAAATAAGTAATTTTAATTTAAAGCTGTCAATGAGATGGAATCTGCATATCTAAGAAACTGGCTAGACTTAAATTCATGCCAGACTCCTCTTTACCTGTGCGCTCAGCTTTCAAGAGTAATATTTTTGAATTCACATCTAAATCTATAACTAAACGTCTTGGGCAAAAATATTCAGTTTCTACAACCTCAACTCAGTCATCTAGGGTCAAACTTACCAGCTAGCACTGTGATAGAAAGAAATGGTTCCAGGTTCAGTTTCTACAACCTCAACTCGGTCATCTAGGGTCAAACTTACCAGCTAGCACTGTGATAGAAAGAAATGGTTCAAGGTTCAGTTTCCTCTCACTTTGGGATTTTAGGAAACGGCATCAGGCTCCATTGCAAGTCATTCCATCACCCTCTGCATTCCAAAAACATAGATGTAGGAGTGTAAAAGGTATATTAGGTGTCTAGTTCTACCCCTTCAAGGCTTAGCAAACTGAAGGATGCCACCAGTGGTCATCAAGCTCTTAAGGGAGCTCAGATGACAGATTCCACTGGTGATCTGTCATGCTATGGAGATCATAAGCCAGTCAAAAGTGGTCACAGTCTCTGAGAATCAGATAGACTCTTCAGTTGGTGATGAAACTCTATGTTGGCGTCAGATGACAAAATCCAGTTGTGAACAACCACTTTATGGAAGGAAGATGCATCATCCAATTGCAGAAAAAAACTGTAATAGTGTGGTCAAATGACAAACTCTGGAGGTAGGCTATCTACAGAGGTCAGAGATCAGCACCCAGTATTGAAGAAAGCCTCAATAACTGGACCCAATAAGAGAGTGGAATCTTTTATCCTTCAATTTCTTTTCTGGCCCCAGGACAAACTCCAGGAAGCTTTTTAGCATCCTCTTTACTCCAGGGGCAGTTCCACAAAAGAAGTCAGCCTTAAGACCTAGAGTCCTGTGTTGCAGAAAAAGACTCAAAGTTTGAAGCTTTACTTCTGGACATACCAGAATTGTGAGAAATCTTACACAGTCTCACTATCTCAGAGCCCATATGAGAAATCCTATAAGTGCAACACACCTGCGTGTACATGTAAGTGCTTCCAATCAGGTGAATCCACCAGGCACAGGAAGAAGTACAACATGGATGGTTCTTCTGGAATGCAAGTGCAAGAAAACCTTTGCAAGATCAGATCACTGCAAGCTGCCTGAGAGTACAAGAGCAGGTTTGAGCCAGCACTGGGACCTGAATGTCCACAAAGAATATCTGCCCCACTGAACTTATTTCTGTTACACCATGTCTGCTGTATGGCATGAGGAAGGGGAAAGAAAACACCAGTGGACTTGTGAAACAACAAAATCTTTTATATTCCCACCACCAAGGAGAAGGAAGCACTGATTGATCGGGGTCACCAGACAAGGACTTGGGAACTTTGTTTCTTCTGACAGCATGGAGTATGGGTTGAAGCAGGGTTTATAACCATAAAACCCACAAGCATCTGAACCAAGTTACAGTTTAATTTGCACCAATCAGAACGCAGGGATTATGACTTTCTCAAGTGTTCTATCAGTGTCAGTAGACATTCAATGTAAGTGATTTACCCAACCAATCAAATTGATTTGTTCTTTCTGTTGTTAGGAAGAGGCATTATGCTTTGAGTAACTATTTTTGCTTAGAGAGGGAATTGGTAACAGGTAGGTTTCGGGGGAATGATTGTTGCTTAAAGGGGAATTAGTCAGCTTAGGTAAAATGGAGTCTGAAGTCAAAATGACAGTACTTAAGACAAGTTCCTTTAATCTGTTCCCAACAATTTCATTCTACCAAGAACATTGTCAACACATTGTAAATGCTTAATGCTATTTGTGAATGTTATAAGATAGAATAGATGAATATGCAACACCTACCATATAAAACGCATTATTTTTTATTTTGCAAAAGTGAATTATTTTTCTGACCAAGGATCTTCTAAGAACTCAGGTATTCTTCTGTCTCTGACTCCTGAGTGCTAAGATTAAAGGTGGGTTCCATAACAGTAAGGTGAATCCTTTAATCTGCCTTTTCTTTAAGGTAACTAGCATAATGACATTTATATTAATTAATCTTCCATATTGCTTATTAAATATACAGAATAACAGCAACACTAGAAATGCTAAGAAATAGTGAAAAAATAATAATGAAATAATTTAGGCCCAATCTATCTTCCCTCTTTTGGACTTGCATAATGTTATCCATTTTAGATTTTTGAGAACATCTGGCTGCTCTGGAACTCACCGTCCTATGATCCAAAGATGCATTTTTATTTAGTACAATGTGCCCATAGCTGAGAAAAAGCAGAAATGACCCTGCTTCCCATAAGTTATATCTGGTGGTTTGTGGTCATATGACCAGCAAACGAAAAGTGCAACTAAGTCCATCAACAGCTTTTTCTCTGCATCCTCTCATGAAGACAGTTGGGAGATCACTTTGTTCCTTAGTGGCTTATTTTGCCCATCAGTAAATATTAAAAGCCATATTTACATTTTTCTCCTCAAACCCTCAACTATGATATTTCTGCATATCTCCTTATATTTACATGTACGTGTGTGTGTGTGTGTGTGTGTGTGTGTGTGCTGCACGCTTCTGTACATTTTGGTCTGTGAAATCTACATGTTTCTCAGCTACACCTTTTGATACATGAAGCTTGGTTAGTGTGTCTACAGACATTTCTTTCCTTTGGGAGGACAGTTTATTTTAGATTCTCAGCTGGCATGTGTGAGTGTTCTTGGTACTGTGTGTAGCTGGAAACTACACAGAGGGAAGGATTTGATGGTGGAGGAGACAAATTTGTAAGCTGGAAGGGAAATAGAGTTGTTGGTGTCCAGGGGGATGAAGAAGAAGGGGTAGAGAGGGTGGGAGCCTGGGGGTGGTTGGAAGGTGTGAAGAGAGGCAAAATGTGCCAATAAAGCCTGTGAGCTATCCTCAGAGGGCTGACTATTATGAGATCAGCTTGGACAAGGAAGTCTAAACTCTGCCTCAGCTGCGGATAAGGTGGATGAGGAGCCTACGGGAAAGGTGACCAGCTTCTCCTTTACATAGAAAAAAATTACATCGAATATCGAATAGGAAGTTAGCAAACAGGAAGGAACTAAAGATGGTTTCCACGGAAACAGACAAACAAAGCCCCGCATCTGAGAGACTCCTTCACAGAAGTGAAGGATAAAAAGTGCCACACCTTCAATGGGGACCCTGTACTCAGTCCAATGGATGGCTGTGAGCCTCTACTTCTGTATTAGTCGGGTACTGTCAGAGCCTCTCAGGAGACAGCTATATCAGGGCCAGTAAGCAGAAGAGGGTGGGATGGTGAGCAGGGGGAGGCGGGAGGGAACAGGGGCTTGTTTTTGTTTTTATTTTTATTTTATTTTATTTTATTTTATTTTATTTTATTTTCGGAGGGGAAACTGGGAAAGGAGATATTATACGACACGTAAATAAAGAAAATATCTAATCAAAAAAAGGGCTATACCATGTTGTACTAATTTTTACTGTTCCTAAGATTTTTTTTTTAAAGCAGGGTAAGTTGTATTCATAGAAATTCAAGGGTTATTCTTGCTCTTCACTCTATTAATACATGTTATGACCAAAAATTCAATGTAAAAATAGTATAGGTGTGAAAAGAACAAGATGAAGTAATTTTGCCGAATTCATATATGCAATTTTTTTCCAAAAGAAAGAGTACAATACAAGCCAAAGCCTGTAAATTTCTCATAATCGTATTCTGCCTCTGTGTGACTGGACAGCTTGGAGCTTAAAGGATAAGCCCTGGAGTGTGCCTACACATCTCAGGCACTTAGCTTAACAACCTGCTTCTGAGAACCTCTGAACTCCCCTGGACAGAGGGAAAGGGCTGCATGATGCCAGGTCACCAAAGAGCTAGGACAGAGTCAGTTCACCAGAGGAAAGAGTGAGAGTGGTGTTGGAGAGAGCATTTAGGGAGCAGTGGACAAACGTGTCACTGGACAGTACAGATATTTTATAAAAATGGGCTCAGTGGCAATGATAAGCGGACTGTACACACCTGGTCTAACATGGAACTCTCTGATATCACAGCTGTGATTCTAGAAGAGTCAGTCCTTGGTGGGGTGAACAGTCTTGGAGGATGGAGAAGATGACATCAAAAACTGCCATTATGGCCGGGAGATGGTGGCACATGCCTTTAATCCCAGCATTTGGCAGACAGAGGCAGGCGGATTTTTGAGTTTGAGGCCAGTCTGGTCTACAGAGTGAGTTCCAGGACAGCCAGAGCTACACAGAGAAACCCTGTCTCAAAAAACAAACAAACAAACAAACAAACCCCCTGCCATTATGGGATAACTGTTGATGGCTGTAATACTGTAGGCAATCAATAGGCAGAAACAGAAGGACTGAAAGCTAGTTTGAGTTTAAAAAAATGAAAGACACCAGCCCTCATCACTGGTGATAGTAATTCTACAGACAAAGGAGGCCGAAAAGCAAGGATTGGCTTGAGCTCATGTACTGTGGCCAGACCTTGCAACACAATGAGATTCCATGTTTAAATAAAAAAATTAAAACCCAAAATACAAAACAAAGAAGAATAAAAATAATAAAACAAAACACCAGGCCAAAGAAAAGGCTCACCTATAATCCTAGGCTAAGGCAAGAGATGCCAGAATTCGAGTTGAGCCTGACCTAAAGAGAGAGAGACCATGTATCAAAAAACCAGATTAACCAACAAGAAAAACTCTATTATCAATGCTAAAGTGACCATTTGAATCTTCAGCTTTTCTGACTACAAGTAATTTGGTGAAACTTAAAGATGTCAAGGAGATGGTATCTGCATATCTCAATTGTTCAGTAGAACTAGAGACTCTGAGGCTTTGTGTTAACATCAGTCCTGAGCTGGAGAGCAGAGCCCTGAGGAATAACAACTGCATCTATAACTAACTCTGCAGTGGCAGCTGTCTTCAGTGTCTGTATCCTCAACTCTCACATGGAGGTCAAGCACTAGGGCTGTGGTAGGGATCATAAGCCCAATTCAGAGTTTCCCCTCAGAGTAGCATATCAGGAAACAACAAGATGGAAGTCCAAAAGCCTTGGCTAGGGGACTCAAACTCCCTTTGTTCTCCAAGTGTCTGTTGGGAGAAGCTAAAGTCAATAATGTAGATGCTAGGCTCTGCCCCAAAGGCAGATTGAATAAAAGTTGTCAAGGAAGTGGAATCTCCATGGTCCAGCAGCTGATCAGACATTGAAATTCACATCCTGACTGTTTACACACAGACTCAGCTCCAGAGAGCAAAATAATCTGCCTGGATCTGTAGTTAATTCTCTTGGCCAGCTGTGTTCTGTGTCTGCACCTTCAACTCTCTCAAGGAAGACCAAAGGAAAAGTGACTAGTTACTCCTGTGATATGGATGGCAAGATCCAAAGTGCAGCTTCCTCATGTTGGGCTTCATGACTTCAAGGAAATCCTGGCTCCTTTGCTGGGTTATTCAATTACCTTCTGCATTCTGAGCTCGTGAGAGAAAGAGCTCAAGCAAGTATTCTGGATTTGAACTCCAAGGCAAAGGGTATGGCCAACCAAGGACAGGACTTGGAAGCCCTGTCCACTTCCTACTGAGGTTTCTAAAAACAGACTCCAGTCTTGAGCTGAGTTGAGTGTCTTTCTCCCAGCCCACTTTCATTATAGCTCCTGAAGGTCTGAAGCCCTGGCCTCCAGCTCACATTCTGGATCTGCTTGGGTCTACCACTAACCTCTGCCTCTCTCTACATTTGACTGATTTTAAAGACTTCAACTCTCAGAACTGAAAACTTAGTTCAGTAACATGATCTCCAATCCCTGAACAGTAGAAAAAAACTGAGGAGACCCTCCTGGTCTCTGAACTACTTAAGGAGCAGGTAGAAAGCTAAGGTGAATATCAGCCAAAGTCCTGCTATCCACACATTGCCCTTGTGGAAACCAGCTGGCTTGTGTCAGCTGAGTCATGTGATGTCCACGAGGACTCAATCAATGATGTCACCTGGATATTGTGTCTGGGACACAGCCTTCACCCAGAACTCAACAGCATACTCTGGAGAAGACATCAATTTCCATCTTGGAAAAACCAAATGAGAATTTAGCCATGTACCAGCAAGTTGTGTCTGCTGACCAGATGAAATTTCCAGCAGGCTCTCAGCCTCAGGAGCTCAACCTCCAGGAGATTACCCTCACTGATTTCCAGAAGAGAGCAGTCCTTGACAATGAACAGGTTCTGGGGTGGAGGGGGTTAATTATTGAATCAGACTGGTTCTCTGTAGCTTCAGTCTACAATGAAGTCATCTAGGTGACCTTCCTGAGCAGTAGTGAATGTCTTGGGATTCACAATACAACCATATATGGTAGTCAGGGGATTAGCCCTGGTGATAATCAAGATGCTGTCTCTGGAGGGGAGCTGGCAACTCTTGAAGGGAGCCATATAATGTTCTCCAGTGGTTACCAGACTCCAGATGAGTACCATCTAGTTACTTTGGTGTTTGACCAGACTATCCAGGAGGAGGATCAAAAGAAGCCTGCCACTGGGGACCAGATGTCTGACTGCAGTCACATGGCAAACAGAATGGGTGAGCTTTTTCTCTATAGGGGTCATAAGACAGATCCCATTTATAGCCAGGCTCTCCATCCCAGTGATGTGATTATTTCTGTATCTGACCCCAGTTCTTGTGGTTGTAGGAGGAAGATTCCAATTCATGATTCCAATGCAATGACCTTTTATGGCGATCACATGACAGTTTGTGTGTATGTGCATGTGTGTATGTTTTGTGTGTGTGCATGTGTTCATGTATTAGTTTATTCAGTGAAGCTACATATTTTCCAGCTCATAGGACCCTTTCACTTTTCTGAAGTATGTTGACTGCCAAAACTACCAGTTAAAATGATAAACTTCAAAGCTGAGACACTTGGTCCCTTTTCCCTCATAACTTTCAATGGCTTGTTTCTTGTGTATGTAGCAGCTCGTGTTTGAAATCTCTGCCCAGTTCTAATCTGGTCCAATGCAGTTTCCTTCAGGTTCTAGGGTGGGGGATGTTAATCACTGAATCAGACTGGTTCTCTGTATCTCTCTCTGAAGGAAACATCTGTTGGGGGCATACTTGAATGCTCCTGTTACTTCATACAGTTCCTAACTGTATATAGTTCTGTGGGTACAGGATATACTTCTGAAAACTACAGGTAAAGAAACTGCATTTTTGATCATGGAAATGGTGTTGGGGGAAGTAGGGATGGTCTATTGGAATGTAGCCCCAGATGGCTAGCTATTCTAAGGTCATCTTGAGCAGAGAAGTTCACAGTTTTGTCTCACCTGTGCCCAACATGGGTCTGAAGGCTAGGAACAATACAGATTAGAAGGGTCAACCATAGTGATAAAAAGTAGGACAACTTTTGTAAGTCTATAGTTTGCAGCATGTTTATTTTCTTCATGAAAAATCAGAACAAGGTCTCAGGTCCCTTCTCATTTTCTTGAGATTTTTGTTTCCTTGTCTCTGCATCTATGGTTTTCCCTTGATCTTCCCCCAACCTATTAAAGATTTTCTTCTAACTACAGTGTATAGGTAATACAGCTATTTCTGATTAAAGCTGCCATGAATATGCTCAGGAATCAGTAGACACTAATCTCTAGTGTTCTCTACAGTGACAAAACAAAGGTCTCATTGGACCCCATGGAGAACAATGAAATCTCTATCTTTCCTAGGCTGGATGCTGGAAAATAGCAAAACAAAACAAAACAAAACAAAACACAAAAAAACAAACCAAAAAAAAAAATCCAAAAAGCAAAACAAAACAAAATCCTAGCACACACCTGCTGGGTGGAAGAGCAGGCATATGTGCTTGCTTAGGGAAAAGAAAGAGTGGTGCCAATGCTTAACTGCTGAGAATGTAACTGGCATGAGGATATGGATTCTGAGCAGGCTTCTCAGGAGATACCATGAATGTAAGATTGGCCAGCTACAGGTAACAGAGCTAGAACCTGAAGGTCAAGAGAACTGTATTTAAAAAAACCAAGAGGGTTCTCATGAAACACATCCATAATCCGAAGGCAGCCAATGCCACAAGAGGCTCCTGGCTGACTAGGTTGAGGCTTACACACAGTTTAAGACCAAGAATACACACTGCAAACACCTGGAGGACCTCCTCCAGGCCGAGAAGTAGGAGAATATCAAGGTGGTCAAAGGAAGAAGAGATCAAGAAATAAAATCCATCTTCTGTGTGCACATAATGGCCACTGTGTGGATTTGCATGTATCAGTGATTTAAGTAAAACAAGCCTTAAAACAAAACAAAAACAAACAAACAAACTGCTTGCTAATTGAATCATGGTTGTATAGCTTCCCTTAGTGACTCGAGAGTACCCAGGGATCTTGACTCTTTATCTGTAGTTGATTCCCTGCAAAGGCTCCATGGGAAATATGTCAGATTTACCTGCTGGTGTCCTAAATGGCTCCACAGATACTCTGCAGAGCCCTTAATCAAATGCATTGTGCACAGTTTTGTAGTACGCCCATAAAGCCACAAGTAATACAGCTTAACAATCACTAGTAATGTAAGAAACTTTGGAAAATATGCCACAAACTGATTAAGGAAACGGAGAGAGTAATTCAGAGAAAAGATTAAAGGAGTTAATTATGCACAGCTTGACTGAGCAGAAACTAAAAGGAGAGTTAATGGGCTCTTTGATATTATTTGAAGATAGTAAATGTCAAGGAGAAAAAAATGTTTTGTATGATACAGTGAAGTGCTATTAGAGGGATGAGACTGAATTGAGAATGGGAATATTTAAATGAAGTATTAGGGATGCTTTTGAAATGAAATTGTGTAGTAGTCTTTCCAATATGAAATATGATCTCTTCTTCACAGGGGAAAAAAGCATAGAAAAGTATACCAATTTTTGGTTGTAATACTTGTTGGACAGTGTAAATGATGTATTTCTTTAGTGTTTATGAGCTTCCAATTTGAACTGCCTTCAATTTCAACAAATGTCCACTCTGTTCCCAAATGTTTCTGAAATATGTGTCCAGAGAAATCCTGTTAACTTGTGTAATGTAGGGCTGGAGAATGACTTGTTTGTTTGCTTTTTGAGACAGGATTTCTTTGCATATCCCTAGCTGTCCTGGAATACCTTCTGTGGATGAGACTGGTCTTGAGCTCAGAGATCCACTTGCCCCTGTCTCCTGAGTACCAGGACTAAAGGTGTGTGCCACCACCACCCACCTTTTCCTTTTAAACTAATTTTTTTATACATTATATTTTGATCACAGTTTCCCATCTCTCATCTCCTCCCAGATATTCTCTACCCTTCTACCCATTCAATTCTATGCCTTCTTTCTCTTTCTTTAGAAAACAACAGGGAAGTTAAAAAAAAACAGAACAAAACAAACAAAATAGGAAAAAAATGAAACAAAGCAAAAACTCAAGAAGCACACATACAAAGACAAAACCCATAAAAACATAAAACTGGAATCCATAATATCCAAGCAAAGACCAGTAAGATAAAAAAAAAAAAAGTCCAAACAAAAGAAAATGAGCCAAAAAAAATCTACAAAAATACCAGAGTTTATTTTGTATTGGCTATCCACGGCTGGGTATAGGGCCTGCCATTACATGTAGTTTATACATTCAGAGAGAAAACTAATTTTTCCCTTGCAAACAGCTGTCAATTAGAGAGAGAGCTTCTTGGATAGGGGTTGGAGCTCCTGTCCATTCTCAACTCTGCTGCTCCTTCTGGCTTGAACCTGTGAAGTCCCTATTCATGCTGCTATGCAATTTGTGACTTTGTATGTACATCAGTCCTGCTGTGTGTGGAAGACATTGTTTCCTTGGTGTTGTCCATTCCCTGTGGCTCTAGCAATCTTTCTTAGTCCTCTCTGCATATTTCTTTGAGTCCTGAAGGGTGGGGTGTGAGAAAGACATCCCACTTAGGACTGAGTGTTCCAAAGTCTCTCACTACCCTTCCATTGTCCATGTGTAGGTTTCTGTATTAATGAGAAAGATTTGTGATGCTTTATGAGTTAAGCACTGGTCTATGAGTATAGCATAATGTTGTTAAGAGTCATTTTATTGCTATATTCATTTAACAGAACAATAATAATGGTTTTACCCAAACCCATGGTCTATCTTGTCTCAGGTTCTTGGCTAGCAAAGCAGTGTCAGGCATTGGTTCCATCTGATGCAGTGGGCCTTAAATACAGATGGCATTTTGTTACTCTTACAACCTTTATGTCACTATAGCTCCAGTGTTTCAGGCATGAAGGTTACTGCTGTAGATCACAGGGTATGTAGTTGGTTGGTGGTTACCTTACTCCTCTGGTAGCATGCAGAGTAACTGGTAGTACCATGAACACTAGTTAATAGGAGTGGAGACTCTAGTTAGGCACCACCTAGATTTTTCTATATTCAATGAGATATGTAAGTATTGTCTTCATCCATAGAGTATTACCATCAGTTTGTGGAGAGCAACCAATCTATGGGGTCCCTTTAGCCAACAACTCAACTAGATGAAACCAATTTCTAGAGCTGGAAATCTTTTGGTGACAAAAGATGTTCAGTTCAGCAATTATATCCCTTGTTATTTGGTGATTCTATACACACACACACACACTTACACACAGAGAGACACACACACACAGACACACACAGCCTGTTGTATTAGGTGTCCCTTACCATATTTCTACTCTATTCCATCTTCCCTCTCTTCATTCATTTAATCCTTTCATTCCACTCTTTCCCCTTTCCCTCTATAACTATATATCCTATTTCCCCTTCCTTTAGGGATCCTACCCTGTTCACTAGTCCCTTACTCTATACCTAACATCTGTGGTTATAAAGATTGTAGCATGCTTATTGAAATCTTAAAAGGTAATATGTATGTATAAAGAAAATACAGCATAGTTATGGGGTCCGTGTCACCTCACTCAAGATTTTTTTATACCTCAATCAATTTTACCTATGACCTCATAATTCATGTTTTTTACAGCTGGATAGTATTCCCTGTATAAATGTATCACATTTTCATTATCCATCCATCTGTTGATGGATATATAGGTTGTTTCCAATTTCTAGCTATCATGAATAGAATATTAGTGACTATGGTTGAGCAAGTGTCTGTTAGTAGGATGTAGAGTACTTTGAGTATATGCTCAAGAATGGTATAGCCTGATCTTGAGGTGGGTCTATTCTCATCTTCCTGAGGAACTGCCACACTGGTTTCCATAGTGGCTGTCCAATGTTCACTCCAACTAGCCATGGATGCTTATTTCCTTTACACAACATCCTCACCAGTTTGAGCTGTCATCTGCTTTACTTCTTTTGGTTATCCTGATTGGTGTAAGATGATATATATCAAAGTTGTTTGGATTTGCATTTCCCTGGTGACTAAGAGCATTGAGTTTTTCTTTCATTTTCTCATCCATTTGTGCTGTATCTTTTGAGAACTCTGCTTGGTTCTGTTCCTTATTTTTAATTGGTTTATTTCTTTCCTTGATGTCAGTTGTTTTTAGTTCTTTAAGTATTTTAGGTTTAAATCCTCTACTGGATATAAAATGAGTAATTATCGTTTTTCCTTTTGTAGCTTACTTCTTTATCAGAATGATGGTGTCCTTTGCCATACAGAAGCTTTTCAGTTTCATGAGGTCCCATTGATTAATTGCTGTTCATGGTGCCTATGCTATTGATGTCCTGTTTAGAAAGTCTTTTCCTGTGACAATAAGTCCATGACTATTTTTCGCTCTCTCTTCTATCAGATTCAGTGCATCTGGCTTTATGTTGAAGTCTTTGATCCATTTAAAGTTGAAGTTTGTTCAGGGTGACAAATGTAAATCTATTTGCACTCTTCCACATTCAGACATCCAATTTAACTAGCACCATTTGTCGAAGATGCTGATGTTTTTCAGCGTGTATTTCTAGTTTCTTTGTAAATAAATAAGTGTCCAGTTGTGTGTGAATGCACACATGGGTTTCAACCTGCTTCCTTTGATCAGTGTGTCTGTTTACATTCCAATGCTATTTTAGTGCTATCACTCTATAGCACAACTTGAAATTGGAGTGAGCGAGTGATACTTCCAGTAGATGTTTTGTTATTCTTGGAGAGTGGCAAGAATGTTTCATTGGTGCGTTTCTGAGACTAACAGAATTTGTTTGAAGTTGTTTGATCCATGTGTGTTCTTAAATAAAAGGAGACATGAATTGACAAGTTATAAAGGGTTACAGAGAAAGTCAGTATATAATAATAAAGTATGTATCTCCGTGGTAGAACATTGACTATCATATACATATATATAGTTCTCAATTTGATTCTTTATACCATAAATCTCCCTCTTTTTCCATTATATACACAAATTGGCAAGAGAACATGATTATAAGTACATATGCAACAAATCAGAATACCCAAATACATAATGCAATTACTAATGCATTGATTGAAGGAGAGACAGATTATGGTACTATAATAGAAAGGAACCTAACTTAATATCCATGTTCAACTGTGGAAAGATTATGTAGACAGAAAATCAACAAAAATACATTGAATTTGTAATGGCCTTTAGCCTACGTGGGTCTAACATAGTCTAACATAGTTATATTGTTCACTAATAACAGCCTAATGGGCAGTCTTCTTAACTGCACAGGAAACGTTCTCCAAGAGAGATTCTGTGCTAGGTCAAAAATAAATACTAGAAGATTTAGGAGACTAGAAGTCATATTGACTCCCTGTTTTTGGATCACAATGGCATAAAATAGAAGACAATAGTAGGAGAAATTTAAAATAATATATCAGACCAAGTCTGAAGAGAAAAGGGGAGGCATACACACACAGACAAAGACACACATACACATACACACACATACATGAAGTTTTGTGTTTCTGCCACACCATTGGGGTGTCAGAATGCCACTCAGGGAGGTGAAATGCAGGGACACTGGTCTACATTCTATTCTCCATGTTGGAATGCCTGACTCATGTGACACCAACATGCACTGAGGGAAGACCAAACTCTGGGTTCTATGTTACATGGCCAGTTATTATTGTCCTCTTAGTGAAGTGTGGTCACATGCTCCAGGACAAGATTCTGGTTGGGAGCAGATTAAAGCACCTACAATTCTCAGTTATAAGAATTGCTGGGGTTCCTTAATCTGTTTGATTTTAGCAGTTTTTCTGTCTAGTGACACAGTTCCACTTGCCCCACAACTTCTTTTTCCTTTGATAAAGGGGAGGTATCATTTGAATAACTGTCTCCTATATTATTTGTAGTTAAAAATGTGTGTAGGGTAGGGTGTAAGCATTAAAAGAAAGTACAACATAAACCAGAGGGATAGTGAGGACTGGGAGCTGGCAAGGCAAAGGATTATTGAACTAACTTAGTTGCTCAGTGGATAGAAGTTGAGAGTTTGAAAAAAGTTTTTTCTGGGAATCAACATTTGATTTATCTTCCTAGACGTAACTTTTGTTTCTTCCTTCCTTTCTTTCTTTCTTTCTTTCTTTCTTTCTTTCTTTCTTTCTTTCTTTCTTTCTTTCTTTTTT
Source organism: Mastomys coucha (assembly GCF_008632895.1). Taxonomy (NCBI): domain Eukaryota; kingdom Metazoa; phylum Chordata; class Mammalia; order Rodentia; family Muridae; genus Mastomys; species Mastomys coucha. Next base: position 61,581,725 of record NW_022196900.1, read on the forward strand.
TTTTTTTTTTTTTTTTTTTTTTTACTACCATGTAAGTTTCCCCAAGTTTAGTAGCCCTTAGGCTCTGGCAAGAGTGTTCATCTGTCTCTGGAAGGACCCAAGGCTCTCATCTGTAATTCTCAGCATCTGCTTGTCTGCAAAGTCTCTAGTCGAGTGTTGTGTCTGGACAAAGGCAGCTTTGGGCCCGCAGGCAGGTCCAAGGAAATAGTAGATCAGTCTCTCGCTCTGACCTGCAGTGGTAGCACTGTCTATCTCCTTTTGTAGAGATAGACTTGTAGAATAATCATAATGGGGAGCAGAATGTTGGCAGGCAGATGTCTGCACAGGGGTTGGGTAGGGTTAGGTAATGTATGTGTTAAGTCTAGAACAGTTTGATTGGGAAGACATTAATAGTCTGTTGCTACGGTCTTAGAAAAAGGCAGGAGTGTTAAAGGGATTTTAGTCCTGGAAGGAATCCTTTAAGTGGGGAGTTACCTGTGTTGGTAAGGAAAACAGAGGGAAGAGTTGGGAATTTATCTGCTTTAGGTAGCTGAGGAAGAAAATGCAATATTAATGATGTCTCTGTGATAGTAACAGCTTGTCTGTAAAAAAAAAATCTGGCTTAAGTAGATAGCATTATTTTATTAATAAGGGATTAAATAATGGCTATTAGCATGGTTCGACCTGTGGGGGTTAGATTAAATATGATTTTTGAAGGTGAAAAGAAATTTTAAACAAATTGAAAAATTTTAGAACAATTTTGGGCTAAAAAACCACGAACATTGTTTCAGGTGCTCCTGCTAGGGAGAAGAGCAAGCATTTATGCGAAGAAGCATGGACATTTTTGTGTTAAAGGTTTCAGGTGATTTTTTTTGTTTGTTTTGTTTTTTTGTTTTGCTTAAATTCTCAGCAGCAAGACCTCATGCTTCTGTTTTTGTTTGGTGGGCTCTTCGCCTAGCTAGAGGGGGAGGAACCTGCTCTGCCACACTGCAGCTGCTGGCCCTTTGCTTTAGTGGGCAGGTCCTTTTTTTCCCCTGCAGTGTTTTTAATCTTGGCTGGTACTTCTATAAAGTGGGGGATGGGTTGCGTGTTGTAAAAGTAGAGTGGAAAGACAAGAAGTGTAGGGACTTGGTGGCAGGGTCAGGTTGGGAATTGGAGTCTTTGTTAATAGCTGATTGAACTGTCTGAGTTTAGATGGGGATTGGTGTGATAGCCTGGAAATAAAAGTGGGAAGAAGATTGTCTTCAGATTGGGAAGGCCTTTTGGGTCTTTGGGGTCTTTTGGGCTAGTGCCAAAAGCCAGTGGGTGACTCATGGTCTTCGTTTAATCCAGAGTTCCTTCTGATGCATCTCTGTGTGGGCTGCTAGCTGTGGTATGCATCAGCTGGTTAACCCCACGTTGGTCTTTAGATATAATTCTGTGTTTCCAACTTGACCCTGGGGTGTGTGAATGCAGCTTAGGGAGGTAAAATGCTGGGGCTAGGTCACATTCCTCTGGGCACATGACGCCAACATATCACTTAGGGCAGAAGAAACAGCCTAAAATAGGGGTCCCAGCCCATGTTGAGAATAGAGACCATGGGCCTGAGATGAGCAGGGGCTGGAAGAAATATGGCTTAGCTCTGAGTGTGTGTCAGGAGTTCAGAGGGTCCTTCTTTGGGAGACGCAGGCATAGCTCAGTATGATGAAGGCTTTCTGCACTGTGGTTGTTGAGGAAGGAGACAGTCTTTGTTTGGTCAAACTGTTTATTCATGATGGAAGGTTGCACATGACCTACTTAGGGTGGACAGAAATTAAATAAATCTTACAGGAAAGAATGTCTGGGAAGGGAAGCTTAATGGCTAAACCCTCAGGGTCCATCTAGCTCCTTAGCACGGGAGAACTCTGGATTCTATGTGACATGACCAGTTGTCACAGTCCTCTTAGTGAGGTGTTATGGTGATGTGCTCCAGGACAGGAATCTGGTCTGAAGCAAATTCGAATGCCTACCATTCTCAATTATGAGAATTGCCAGGGTTCCTTAATCTGCTTGACCTCATCAGTTTTTCTGTCTAGTGACATGGTTCAACTTGCCCCCACACATATAACACATATGCACCTGCCCCCCATCTATCTATCTATCTATCTATCTATCTATCTATCTATCTATCTATCTACATGTACATGCACACACACATATGCATTCACACATACACTTATATACATACATACATGCACATACACATATACAAACATATACACACAAATGCATACACATACACACATACATATACATGCATATGCACATGTACATGCATATACATACACACAGTTAAATACATATACACACATATATATGTACACATGCACATACATACAGATGCAGATGAAGAGACACATACACATATGTGTGTGAAAGCATAAACAAATTGCTACTCAAAAATCAACACTAAATCATGAGGAAATGGAAAATCTGAGCAGATAAATAACAAGGAAAGAGACTAAATCAGTAATAAAAATCCTTGCCTTTAGTAAAAACCCACAACTGCTGAATTCTGCTAAATATTTAGGAAAGAACTACACAAATTCTAGCTCAAACACTTTTAGCTGCAGTCAATTAGAGGATAGCTTCTAAGCCAATTGTATGGGACTAGCATTACTCTGATACCAACATAGAAGTCTAGGGCAATCAGGCTACATAGTGAGACTTCCTGGCCCCACTCCCACTATATATACATATAGATAGATACATATATATACACATACTTATGTGTGAACATAAAGAAAATGCTACTCAAAAATTACTAAATAAACCGGGTGATGGCACACGCCTTTAATCCCAGCACTTAGGAGGCAGAGGTGGGGGGATTTCTGAGTTCGAGGCCAGTCTGGTCTACAGAGTGAGTTCCAGGACAGCCAGGACTACACAGAGAAACCCTGTCTTAGAAAACTAAAAAAAAAAAAATTACTAAATAAGAAATAAAAATATCTTGCAATAAGATATAAACATAACATATAAAAATTTACAAACACTGTGAGGTCAGTCCTAAGAGGTACATTTATAATTTAAAAATGCAGATTTCCATAAAAAGAAAAAACATATTAGCAATATACTTCAAGAAACCTGGGGAGAAAATAATAAAGTAAGTTTAAAATAAATAGAAAGAAGGAAAACAGAAAGAAAGACTAGAGCAGAAATAAATGTGACAAAACCAGAAAATTCAGTAATAGTAAGCTCTTTTAATCAATTATAAAGTTGATTAATGATAAAAGAGAAAAAAAAAACCTGTGCAAATAAAGGAGCCAAGAAAGTTGAAGAAAAGGCATTGCAGCTGGCACCGCTCCCATACAAAGGCTCCTGAGGAACACTTTCTCACCAACAAATGGGCTAACCAGACTAAACGGAAAAACTCCTCAAACACACAGGTGCCAACACTACATCACGAGGAAATGTAAAATCTGAGCAGATTTACCACAAGGAAAGAGACTAAATCAGTAATAAAACCCCTCACTTCTGAGGAGAGCCCAGAGCTGCACAGCTTTACTGCTGAATTTTGCTAAACATTTAGGAAATTCTTCTGAAATGCTTCTAAATGAAGTGGTTTAGAGGCTGGCTTCTAAGCCAGTTGTCTGAGGCTAGCATTACTCTGATAACAAAGACATGCAAAAACAGTATAAGAAAAAGTTATGGACAAATTGTTTTGAAGAATATAGATTCAAAAATCTACAACGAAATACCAGCAGACTGAATTCACAAACATTTAAAGAGTTATTCCTCATGTCATGTTAAATGTTCTAAGGATGGTTCAACATATGTGAATCAGTAAATGTGACCTGCCTCATTTTAAAAAAGCAAGAGATTAAGGAAGTCATCTTACCACTTCAATAGATGCATAAACAAACATTTGGCAGAATACAACCTTTGTTTCAGGATCAAGTCCTCCATAGATTAAGTGTAGAAGGATTTACTTCAAGTCAAAGAAGTGCTCTCATGAAAACCTACTAAATAGCATCTGTGGCAAAATCTGATATCTTATTTTATGATTAAAGATAAGACAAGGATGCCCATTCTCATCATTTTCTTTTAGCACTGCACTGGAAGTGCAAGAGAGGAAAACAGAAGACAGCCAACAAAAATGGTTCAACGGTCTCTATTTGTAGGTGACATGATTGTTTACAGATAACTCTAAGATGCCACCAAGATTTTGTAAAACCAGCAAAACCAGTAAGCTTCAGGATACTCTATTAACATTCTTCAACACACACCCCTCTCTAAAGCATTCCTGTTTTAAAAAGCAACAGCAATACTCAGGTAAAATACCTATGTACTGAAAAACTACAAGACACCAATGAAAGAAAGTCTGAACAAAGGGAATTTGCCTCATGTTCAGTGATCTAGAAGAATAAATGTTAAAATACCAATGCTGCAAAAGGGAAGCTATGAAGTTAGTACAATGTGTGTCAACATGCCTATGCCATGTTCTCACAGTTTTGGAGAAGACAGTCTTTAATGCCGTGCAGAACCACAAATGATCTTGAATCTCTGAAAGAGCCACAAGCAAAAGAATGGGTCAGAAGGCATCATGCTCCCTTATAACAAAATCAACACGGCTGGTGTAAAGGCAGAGAACCCATAAATAAACCCACCTATGCAGGGTCAGCTGACATTTTCTGGCAAACATGCTAAGAACACACACATGATAAGGACAGCAGGGTCTGGTTGGTAAATATTGTCTGGAAAAATGGAAGGCCACAAGTAGATGAGTGGACTGAGGCCTTCATCTTTCACTGCATATAAAACTCAACCAAAAGCATAATGTAGGCTTCCAAATAAGAATGAGAACTGTGGGCTAGAGAGATGGCTCAGAGGTTAAGGGCATTGACTGTTCTTCCAGAGGTCCTGAGTTCAATTCCAAGCAACCACATGGTGTTACTACTAAGTACACACAGATGTTACTAAGGAGTAACATCCCACCTGTAGTGGGATTTGATGCTGATGTTCTCTTCTGGTGTGTCTGAAAACAGCGACAGCATACTTACATACATAAAATAAATAAATAAATCTTAAAACAAAAGAAAAAGAACTACTGAGAGAAAATAATGGCACAGGCTCCATGGACCCTACCAGAATGCTGAGTTATTTTGTTTGTGACACATAAGTACAGACATCAACAAAACACACACACACACACACACACACACACACACACACACACATACCATCAGTTTTGTAGCTTCCCTTGTGTAGCATGGATATTTTAACATTTATTCTTTTAATCACTGAACAAGGGGCAGCTTTTCATTTATTCAGGGAATTATTATACTGTGCACAGTGGGCCATATGCCTTTAATTCCAGTAGTGAGGAGGTCCCGATAGGTGTCACTGTGAGTTCCAGATTAGTCTATTGTACTTAATGAGTTCCAGGGCAACCAAGGTTGAATAGTGAGACCTTGTTTCACACAAACCAAACCAAATCAAATGGGATGCCTCCAAAATGAAATGCCTTTCTCGAAAGATAACATCAGGCAATTCAATAGCAAAAATTAAAATGCAAATTGCCCAATTTAAAAATGGGCAAAGGCTGGAGGGTAGGAAAGTATGCTATGAAATGCTGTCTTCTAGATATGACACAGTCATTGCACCCATGATTATACAGCAGACATGGCTACTTATACAACTGAGAGTTGACAGCTGACAGTTGGGGAAGAGCTGATAGGAGATAGGGTAGTGGGTGAAAATGATCATGATACATTGTATACAAGTTGTATACAAGTTTTAAAATCTTAATCTAAATAAATAAATAGGAAAAGACATAAAAATCTGAAAACACATGGCATGTAAACGGGCAATAATAAACATGTGGCAACATGGCCACCATCACTCATCACTAAGGAACCCCAATCAAAACCACAGCAAGCTCTCCATGACATCTGTTAGAATGATCCTTCTTAAAACAAGACAAAACCAAGGGTTTGATCCACATGTGGATGAACATGTATAGAACAGCCATTATGGGAAACGGTACAGAGTTTCCTAAAAAGAAAAAAAAAACCCACCAAACTAAAGATAGAACTACTATAAGATTCAGGAATCCTGCTACTGGGCATATACCCAAAGGAGCTGAAACCAGTATGTTGAGGGTTTTTTTTTATTCTCATAATAAATACAGCATTATTCACACTAGCCTGTGTCATCAATTTGTGAAACAATCTAAGGGTCTGCTAATAGATGGATGGATGAATAAAGAAAATGAGAAATATACGTGTGTGGAGTGGGTGGGTGGGTGTGTAAATAAATATTAATAGATCACCACTCAGCCTTCAAATATGAGTTCCTACTATTTACATAGATGAATACATTGTACAAATATAAGTAAATACATTGTACAAAGCCATTTAACAGAGGAGTAGAATCCAAGTGAAAATAAAGCAACAAGTGAGAACATAAAACAGAGAAAGAATGAGACCAAAGAAGTCAGGGAGCATTCACTACCACACCCCTACCCCCAGCACTCTGCCATTTGATATCTTCTGGTTTCTTCCCAGCATGCCACACACCACGCTGCTCTGCATCTCACTTGACCGTTGGCATTATGCTGTTATTTCGCATCTCCTTTCTTCTACTCAACTATTGTAAGCCTGACAGAAGGAAGTTTAATAACCCAAGTTGGTGCCTACCTGTGCAACTCACATGATGACTTAATGTTTGTGGAGTGCAAGTTGGGTGAAAATTAAGTGGTTTCCACTATTTCTTTTTGTTTGATAGGACTACTCACACCAACCAGGCACCTGCCCACCCCATCCCTTGTCTACTTACTTCACACAGGAAGGTGTAGTTCTGAATCCTGCATCTGTCATTTTCTGGTGAAGTGACCTTGAAAGACTAGTAGAAACTTGCTCTACCTGTTTTAAGAGATTAAAATGAAAGATAATCTATTTTGCAAAGTTAGGGCTGGAGTAAATAATTCATGTATGGGAAATATTGGGAGCGTTTTCTTTGCTTGAAATACTATGCTAAACACTGGTGAATAAGATAGAAACACTGTCTCTCTATGCAACTCAGAATCTAGTGAGTGATAAAGGACTATTATTGATTAATTACTATGATTACATTTGACTTTTGACTCATTTGTCCCCATGAATAGCAGTCACAAATTCCTCCCTAAGAACACCATTACTGCCTTTAAAGTATTTCAGGGTCTCTACATGGCAATCTTCTGCCGCATCCTTCCTCTGGCTTTAGTCACTCTGTACCTAATGAAACATACAGATCTCTAGTTCGTGCCTGTAGTATTTTCTCCTTTGCTCTCTTTCTGCAAGACCACACTAATCTTCTTTAAACACTGCTTTCATCTTGTCACTGCCCTGTTCAGGAACTCTAAATAGCTCACACAATCCTCCTCTGTCAAGTCCAAAGTCATCTGCTAACTTACAAGACTACCCACCATTTGTCCCCAGCTTAAGGAGCCTTCTGCGATCACAAAGGATGGGAGGAGGAAATCTCTGGATTTTATTGATATTTTAACAGACATTACTAACTAATGAGTGTGTAAGTGCTAGGCATTACACTGGTATTTTGCATAACTCATCTTGATTAAGTCAAGGCTCTTCTTTGAAATATCCTGATTTACAAATGAGAAGGAAGATTGTAACTGGTTAAGGACTCAAACATCTAAACTCAGTCTATTCTCCTCCACTTCCAGTTCCTTTCTGGAGAGACTTCGGCCTGTGCTCCAGTATCTTCCTTAGCCTATCAAAGTCCACATTTTGATTCTCCCCACAATCCCAATGGTCAAGTCCTATCTTGTGGAACTAGTTCTTCTGTCTTTGCTGATTTTTTTTACTTTTTCTGACTTGTCAATCACCAATACCACCCTCACATTTGTATTATATGCTATGCATGCCAGTCTTTTCACAGTCACTTCCTAGGTACCTCATAATATTACTTCATATTCCCTCAGATAAATCTCCTCACTTACTGAGCATCAGGTGATCATGTAGTAGATACTTGTTGACAGGATAACTTGGCATCCTTAGCATTTGAGGTATTGATGAACATATCCAGGAATGAATCAAGAAGCCTTAACTAAAAGATAATTGTTTATAAGAGATATGGGGAATAAGCTGTATATATAGGCACAAAGGAAGAAAAATAATTGTTGGCATATGGTTGCCTGGAATGTGACTTGCGAGAAATAGCATAATGCTAGATAAGCTTTGATTCCTAATAGAGGTAGAAATGGAAGCCTTTTGTCATAAAATTTAGTGTGTGAGATTAAAAATAAAAAGAATCAATTGCTCATGAACAGTAAATTTATTTTTAGGGCTAAGTCCAGACAGAAACTTCTTGTGGATGTCTCATTAAGGGGACATCGGTTAAAGGAGTGAGCAATATATTTTTCAGCATCATTACAGAGGTTACTTTGAAATGTTTCAGAAGAATCCTGCCTACAAGGATGTGCAGTCTAGCCAGTGACATCATTGCAACAAAGTAAAATTCAGAAAGAGCAATTCTTCACGTGGGGAACAGGGCAATCATGATGAATTTGACCCTAGAAAACTTAGTTGAAGGGTTCAGAGACTAACACTCAGAAAAGGTTCTGTTCCAAATCACTCTTCCAGGAGTTTGGAACAGATGCTGAAGTGTGGAGCTACCCTGAAGCCAGGGGACCAGATGTGGGAGGTCTTAAACGTTTTATAGTCTTTTGTTCAGGTATGTGGTAGTCTATTCTATTTAAGACTCTGGAATTTAGAAGTTTGTAGTATGTCTAGGCTACAATGAAAATGGTTCTGTTGTTGTTATTGTTTTTTGTTTTTGGGGGGGTTTCTTTTGGTTAGGAACTAGAGAAAGTCCCAGCAAATCCAGCTGGAATCCTATGTCCAATTTCTGTTTTGGCTGGGAAGAGGACTAGTCATGAAACAGAAGCAAGGAGGAAGCCATTGCATAAGGTTAGAGGAGGGTAGTGTAGATGTGGACCACCTTGGTAGAGTTTGAAGTAGCCTGGGTTACAGCTCATCTCAGGGTGAGTGGGGAAAGGATGGGGATATATTTCCATTGAGCTTTAGTCTCGCTAACATAGCAATTGTCCTCTGTATGTACAACAGTCTCCTGACAGTACCTGTGAAGTGCATAGTTCTAGTCTACTCCAGAACCTACTGCACAGGTACCTGCTCTAAAGGGTCCTGGGCAGGTGCATGCTTAATAAATTCCAAGGGTGATTTTTCTGTAGACTAAAATTTATAAACATCAGAATTACAGCTAAATGGGGCCAAATATACATTTCAGATTGAAGTATCTACTCTTAGATTGACCTGGAGCTGGCATTACACCCAGAGCAACTTTAGTGAGTCTTAGAGGATTAGACACCATTAAATTTTTTATGAAATGGGATGATGAAGTGTCTTGGAACAAGTCATTGAATTTTAAAACAGGATTTTTATGAGGGAACACAGACAGGGAAATTTAGAAGTCCTCTTAATAATGGAAGCAGGTACAAATTTAATGAAGGGGGTGAATTTTAATATGAGTGAGCAGCACGTCCTGCCTTTTACACTCCTGGGAAGGGCATCTGGGAAGTTTTATTTTGGGAGAATGGAAATCTAATGTCGCCGCATGTGGCTAGGGAAATAATACCTTGGCAGGGGAGGAAGACAGACGGATTAGGTTGCCATAATAAGAAAAGTGGCTGGATACTTAGACTCTAGAATGTTCTGCTGATTCCGGATACAATTTACCAGCATCAGCATAGATAGGCAGTGCACATTTTCCTTGGGCTTGATGGGATGTATGGTACCAAAGCAAGCTCTGTTTGCTTCGAGTGCAAAACAGGTGTTTTGGCTGCAACTTTGCGCAGCCGCCTCTGTAATGGGGAGGAGTTCAGCCCGTGGTGGTGTTTGTTGTGTGATTGCTTCATTTGTTTATTGTAGTGATTTTAAATAGAGGGAGGAAAGAATTGGAAATAAGGCTTGAACCAAAGTAATCAGGCAACTTCAATAATGAAATGCTACCCTGGCTTTTGCATTAGGAAATCTATGCAATCCTGCTGCTAATGCTCTTCTCGCTATAGGGATTCATCCAGGCTATTTTATCAGCTCAGTGGGGTTTAATGCCTCTCTACTCTGAAGGGTAAAAAGTGGAATTATCACCAAGGTAATGAACACCACTCCTCCCATGCATTGTGTGGTATTTTATTGAAAGCATGTTGCTTTGGTCTTATATACCAGTTGCAATGTGTGAATATAAAATGCCAGAATAGCTCTCAAGGGAAACATTTTCTTGTGTGCTAATTTGAAATTCCTCAAACAGCACGCAGTCAGGTGTGATGTTAATATTTTGTATCTTTGCTACCTGAGCATTTGATACAGGCACTAGTTGGTTGGTTGGTGCAGGAACGGATCTAACAGCTCTGTCAGCCCAAATATGGGAATTTGTTCTGGTTTCTTTCCAACCTCCCCTTTACCTTCCTGCTATTTCACACTTTCAGTATTTTCTTGTGCCTTTAGGCCATAGAGAATTCCAATTAGTGTGTCTACTGTGAATGGGCAAGCAGTCTCTTCCCTGTTAATAATCTCTCTTTGATATATATATATATATATATATATATATATATATATATATACATATATATATAAATATACTATATAAATATACATATATATATACATATATATATATACATATATAAATTAACTAGTTGCTTGTAGTGTTCTCACATTGATTCTATTATCTGAAAACTTTAATCTATTTTTTTTTTTTTGGTGAACTCTGTCATCAGTTCCATGTCATTAACATCTTAGTCCCCAGCTCATCTTCATCCTAATTCTTCCCAAACTTTGAGGCTTATATTAAACTCTAGGGCAGTCAATTCTACCCCAGCATGTTGGCTGGTGGAGAAGATAGACTTGTAAAAAATTAAATAAATGATACAAGGCTCCTGCCAGGTGACAAGGCCAATGACAAAGGTAGTTGAAAAGACACGTAACTGGGGAATGTAATATTTGATTTGAGGAAAAGGCTTTCACACTAAGGAAGAGAGCTACCAGCATAGGATCTTGAAGTCTGGGAAGTGTAAAGCTTTCAAAGATATTTTGGAGACAGCCTGGTAGTTCAGTGACCACAAAGTAGGTTGAAGGTCAGAAGATACAGCCGAAAGTATGGTGCTTCTATTGTAAAAGGCCTCCTATGGACACTGGTCTGTTTGGTCTGTCCTACTGCCATTGGTTGGGAGGGATGAAGTATTTACAAGGCCTCTTGGAAAGATTGCTTTATGCCATTGGTGGCCAGGAGATCAGTTAAGAGTTTGCATCAGTAGTCTCCAACTTGCCTGAGAGAAACTATTGGCTTGAATAGACACTGCTATGGTAATTGGACATTTGAGGCAGAAGGCCAGGGAAGGATGAATCTGAGGTTTCTAACATAGGGGTCAGCTGGCACATGTTAATACACTGATAAAGTATATGGAGGATAAGGATATATTTTAAGTACAAGAAGTGAGTTATGAAATGGTACATACCTCTGGATGTCTAAAGTATATTCCTTTAGACATTACTATTTAGTTAATAAGGAGGACTTTCTCTTAGGAGGAAGGTTTAGACAGGAGACAGAGATTTGAAAGTATTGGGGATTAATATTTGCTAGTCTGGTTCATGACATATGATACTTTTAACATCCACTGCACATGGCACATCAACACAAAGGTGGCTTATTTAGAGAGTGTTCTCTAATAATCCTTAGGTATTGCTCCATCTACTGCATGTGTGACAGGCCTACTCTGTAGTATATTTGCATTGTGTACTTTTCCAGCCTAAATGAAACAGAACCCCCCTACTGCTTCATCTTGGCTCAGCATCTTCACATTGAGCATTCAATGGGAAGAGGTGAACAAAATGAGGACTTACCACTCACCAGGGCTCTCATCTCTCTTCTCAGGAACAGTGTAGTCACTTTCCTGGCTTCTTCATCCCTTAGACTTAGCCATGTGACTAGCTTTTAGTCCTCAAAATAAGGAGAGAGAAGCTATGCCATTTTGTGGTCAAACGTTTAAAAGTTTCATCCGTCATGGAAATGTCAGCTGAGATCGACCAGGTTTTCTGCAGGATGGTAATGAACAGAGTTCCCATGTGACCTATTTTAGACCTAGAGTGAGTGAGAAATGAAATTTGCTCTGTTGAGCTATCATCCTGGTTAGCTTGTCAACTTGACCCAAGCTAGACTTATTGAGGAAATCTCAGTAGAGAAAGAGCCTCCAACAGATTGGCCTGTAGGCAAGTCTTGGGGAATTCTTTTGATTTTTATTGACATGAAAGAACCAGGCCTAGTGTAGGAGGTAGGTATTCCAGCCAGGCAATCCTGGTAGGTATAGAAAAGGTACCAATATGGGAGCCTAGGGACCGAGCTAATATATAGCATTTCTCAGTGGCCTCTGTTTTAGTTCCTGCCTATAAGTTGCTGCCCTAACTTCCCTTCATAGTGAACTACAGCTATAAGTTGAAATAAACCCTTTCCTCCTCAGGCTGTGTTTGGTTGTGCTATTTAGTCACAGCAAACTAAGACAGCCAGTGAAACTGTGATTTTTGTTCTCAAAGAATGAACTATTTAATCTAATGGATAACAAGTCATACCTCCAGACTCTTACTAGTTAACTAGTTAACAGACTCTTACTAGTTAACTAGTTGCAAGCAAGTTAGTTACACAGCTTCTTTGAGCCCCAGTTTCTTCCTTTTGAGGATGGACATAATGTTATTATATCTGTCAGAACTTGGTGGGCATTCCTAGAGAAAGAACTGAAAATACTTTATGAATAACAGGCAGTCTTTGTATTGTATTGTAGCCTTCAGCTATCCTTTTCAGACACTGGTTTAGTTTTAATGTATTGATTTTGGGATACTGATTCCTCTCCTATTTGTATTGTGCTTAATCTTCTTGGATACATTGTCTAAATACTTATCTGAGCCCTCACTAATAAAGAAACACAAGCAAGTACCAAGGACAGAGCTGGGCAACGCCAGTAGGGGCCTTCTCACGGATACCCCTTTTCCCAGTAGAGCATCATTAGGAAGTTGCACAGATAATTTTTGTTATAAGCCTAACTCTCATGTTGGCACTGACAATATAGGGTTTTTTTTATGAGGTTTTTTATAAAAAGATTACTTATCCTGTCACCTTGATAAGACTTCATTTGAGAGAGTCACATGGCTTTTCAAATATTTGTAATCTAATGGATTAGTGTTGTTGTTTTTTCTTCCACAAAGAATATTTTTAGGGACATAGTTTTTCAACCATTCTCTTTGCTTCCAGTATCATCCTGTGACGTCCTATGATATCTACCACTCTGCCACACCCCCTTCTCATTTTCTGATTGGCCTCTTGAATCATATCATTTAAAATTCCAGCGGGGTCTGGAGAAATGGTTCAGCAGGTAATAGCACTGGTTGCTCTTCCAGAAAACCCTGGGTTTAACTCCTAGCAACTAGCTGTAACTCCAGTTCTAAGGGATCTGATGCCCTCTCTGGCTTCATTGGACACCAGACATAGATATACATGCAGGTTAAAACACCTATACATGTAAAATAACAATTAAAAAAATGAAATAAGAAAATAAAACTTTCCATTGGTTCCACAAGAACATTGCCCATGATATAAAATATATGAAAACTTCATCCATTCTAGTAGAACCTGAAAATCTAAATTTACATAAGGAAGAACTTATAACAAACTCTTGATGGATATGGATGGAAAATACAACTCTTAGGAAGTAGAAATAGAGATAGTTGAAAGTTGTTCCAGTAAGTTCATTTTGAGAAACAAAATTTGGATATTTGGAAGTGGTCATTACTTGAGAATAATGACACTGGCTAATATAGAAAAAAGAATTAGACTGAGTAGTAGCACATTCTTTTAATCTCAGGAATTTAGGAAGCAGAGGCAGGAGGATTGATGCATATTTTAAATCAGCCAGGGTACACAGAAAGTTCCAAGTCATCCAGAGGTACACAGTGAGACCCTTTCTCAAATACATGGTTACAAATAGAAGAGGGGGTAAGCATTGATGAAGCAAAGGCTTATATAAAATGGAAAGCACTGGCTTTAGAATTAGGACAGAATTAGGAAATAAAAAGGGGGGAAGGAAATGTACTTCTCATAAATGTCTGATTGGGCTAGAAAGTCTATTTTTTTTTCCAGTATGGTACACATTGAAAATAAATTCAGGCTCTGAACAGATTTAAATAGATTTATGAATGCACCCACAATATGAGCACAGAGCAGGTCACAAGAATGTAAGTGGCCTTTGAGGGGAGCTTTATAGGACCCTGCACTCTGAGAGGGAGAACATTTCAAATGGTTCAAGAGCCTGAATTTAGGCGGTCCTTTGTTCTTGTTCTCATGGTGTAGTTTCTTAGAGAAGGAATACCCAAGGGTTTGCTGGACTCGAAAACTACAGAATCAACCTTATGTGGGCATATATGTATGCATGCAGACATCATAAAACACTGATGAAAAATCAGTGAGTTTTTAGGGAATTAGTCTTTACTTTTTTTTTTTTTAACCATAAAGGAAGCTAGAAAATGTTGGAATGCATAGGCCTAATAATGTACAGAGTCCTGCCACTCCCCAAGTTGAGGTGACATATCACCATGTCTTTTCCCCTAGGTAGCTGGATTAATTGGAGAAAGGGAGAATATGTGTGCTGTGCTGTGGCTAATCTGCTACTGTCAGGTTCTTTCCCATCAGCCCCTGCTAGCACCCTGTTGTGGCCCCCATACAGGCCTGTGTGATGGCCTTTAAAAATGACAAAGTGTACTTCTTAGTTGGGGAGATTTAGTTGGCAATTAAAGAGGCATCCTAGGATTTTTTTTTTTTAAAGTAACGGCAACTTCATGATTTTATTTTCCTAACATCTGTTCTATTCAAGCCAAGCCTACTGTGGTGATCCTCATGGAGACAATTCAGCAGTTTCCTAGCAACCAAGTTTCCTGTGGTTTCCTTGGTTATGAACAGTGACATAACTCTTGTGGATAACTTCAAAAGCACAGAAGAAAGCTCCCCTGAAGGATGACATTCCAAAAATTTCAGGTTGCTGCTTGCTGAGTGTCTGTAAAGGATAAAATGTCTCCTTATGACATTGATAATACTAATGAGTGATATGGATATTTTAGCATAAAACCATATGTTCGATTTTATACACCTTTTTAGGTCTTTGTCATGTACTTGCTCTCCACACCCCCCTCTGAAATAGCATCATTTTCCTCTACCTTCTAATGAACTTCTATCTTTAGTCATAGCCAGCAGGTAAAACATAGACTCTTGAAAATTGCAGACAGACTATTTGTGAAGAAAGGAGAGATCGAGTTGCTCAAGAATAGGACTTCATAAAACTGTGATGTCTTTGCTAATCAATCATATTTTAGAGACTTTGATGGCATGGGGGACTGTTACTTGAGTTCATTAAGGAATTGTTAATTCCTTATAATAGCTATGGAGACATTTGGGGACAAATTTAATCTAAAAAGGCAAAAGCTACAAAGCTGGAGTTCAGAAAGTGAGAGTGGGCATAGAAGGAGAAGAGAACATATTTCAGACAATTGGGAATGATCCCTACTGGAGCCTTAGAGGCCAGACTGAATGCTTAGCAGACCCACCTGCTGGAAACCAATCAAAACATCAGTGTAGTTGTGCCTTAGGATTTATGGCACAAATGCGTCCCTTAACTGAAATGTTGAGTTCCAAAAAGATTTTGAGTTTGGGATTATCTGGATTTGGGAATATTTGCGCATACATGTTAAAGCATTTGTGGGATGCCTGAGGCTAACAGCCAAATTCACTCATGTTTCTTTTATACTTTGTATGCATGACCTGCAGGCAATCTGATACACTATTTTTAGAGCTCCTGCATTTTTCAGAAGCATTTTACATGAGATCAAATGTGGAATTTTCTATTTGTTCCTCATCCCAAAGCTCAAAATGTTTTAGATATTGGAGCATTTTGGAATTCCGATTTTCTGATTAAATATCTTCAAGCCATATGAAATGTTAAAATCATGTAAGACCTTGGTTTGAGATGGCACAGTTCACAGTGTGAATGGGTTATTTGGACTGACCATACTAGTGAATGGTCGAGTTGACTTCTTGGTTGCTATGTTGATGCACTGACTGAAAAACAACTGGGTTTATTTCAGCTTACAAACGGTTTATTTCAGCTTACAGATTGCAAGCAATCATGTAGGGAAGATAGGGTAGGAGTTCAAGGAGGGAGCCTGGAGGCAGGCATTGAAGATGAACACTGCTTACTGGCTTCCTTTCCCCAAATTGCTCAGTTTGCTTTCTTATATAACCTAGACTCATCTACACAGGACGAGTACCTCCCACAGGGGGCTGGACCCTCCTACATCAATCATTACTCAAGACAATGCCCCATAGACGTTCCCACACAGCAATTTGATGGAGGCACCTACTCAATTGAAATCCTTTCTTCCTAGGTGACTTTAGTCCATGCCAAGCTGACAAAAACTGCCCATCAGAGTAGGCAAAGGTCCAACACGGGGAATCCTGAAGGCCAAATGGCAGCAGAAATAATCTAGGCAGGGATATTGGAAGCCTATGGCATAGAGCCAGGCCAGAGCTTCAGCATGGAGAAAGGAGAAGAAAGAGCATTTATTGAAGATGATTTGACAGCAAATACTTTATAGACAGCCAGCCTTGTAGGAAGGTAGGTATTATCTTCCCCCTTTTTATAATACTAAGCGGCTGAGGAAAAGATACTACATATTTAAAGATACTATAAATAAAAATCTCTGAATAACATAATACCAGCGAGGCAGATTGAGATCTAGGAACTTTCTTCAGCTCTAAAACTGGCTATTTTTTTTCCTTGCCTGTGTGACACATCATATTTTTACTATTCTGTGAGGCAGTTTGAGCCAGGATCTTGCTATCAAGATGGCCTCAGCCATGAAGATGGCTGCCCCTTGGCAAGTAGGAAGGCAAAAGTTTATTCCCATTTGCTCATCTTAGGTCTCCAGGAAATGGGCAACACTGAATTTAGATTGGCTGAAGTAAATGCCTTTTTCTCCACCATTTGTAATATAAATACCTATTTACACATTTGTTCAACTAACTATGGTCTCATCTTTGAAACTATATGCCTAACAGCCACTTTGAAATTGAAATTGGTGGACTTAAATTTTTATATATATATATATATATATATATATATATATATACATATATATATATACACACACACATATGAGCAGAAACAAAGCAGCTCATACTCCTAATATGTTAAATAATGAGAACAGGAGTCCAGAAACCATTTAGACCTCTGATGCCCACTCGTTTATTCAGTAAGTTTTCCTTTATGCCAGGTACAGTTCTAAATAGCAGAGAGATTCCACTGAACAACACCCTTGACATTGTAGGAAGCACACAGAATGTAACCTATAATGACTTATAATGCTGCCACATTCTGGGACTCAGAGATGACATGAAGTTAAACAGATGAAAAAGAGAGTAAGTGTGAGCTAGGAAAAGCTTTCTAGGGAGTAAGATAAGATCAAAGAGTAAGGAATGGCTAAGAGATGCTTGCTTTGGAAAGACAGCTCAAGACAGAAGACACAGAAAGCTGAAAGTCTTCGAAGCTCATTACAGGCTTGGGAAGTTAGAAGAATGATACACCTAAGATTTAATAAAAACAGTGGTTAGTGGGTTTTCATATGAATAAGTGAGCTTCCTGTCATTGTTAAAAGAAGAGATGTTCAAATAAGTCGCTGAAGTTGAATCCGTAGAAATCCAAATATGACCCGTTTAACTGGAAAGCTTGATGGGCGGTAACTTCAGCAGCAGCATTTGATTGGTAAGTCACTGTCATGATTTACAGACTTTGGGGATTATGTTAGAGTTGCATAAGGATGTCTGAATGAAGGTCTTCTGTTGGTTTCACACTGTCTCCTAACTTTTCAAGCACTGAAGTCTGGGATTTGAAGACAGCTCTGAACTAACCTGCAGTTCCATGATGAACTCCTATATACCTGGCTATTACCCGATATGTCTAAGTCACAGCAGCATGGCTCATATTCTGTGCCAAGGTGTACGTTGGAAACTGAGGAACATAAAGGGAAGAATTTCCTAAGTCCCAGAGGGTCACAGACTATTAGGTAATGAATCAATGTGGCATGATTCCAGGACTATTGTATTTAGTCAGAATGGGAAACCGAGGTTAAAAGGTAAAGCAGATTTTCCTAAGTCCAGACTTCTATAGCAGAGGTGGCTGAAGCTTTGTCCAGTTTCACTCTAGAATCAGAGATCTTAATTACTACTCTGCGTTCTATGGCATCATTAGCTTCTCAGAAAAGTGAGTTTAAGCTTCACAGTAAGAGGTAATGCTGTTTGAGAGAAAGTTCCTTTTAAACGAGTGGAATCTACTGTGGCTTCTAAATTGCAATCTTGAGTAAGCTGTTTAACTTCTCGAAGGCTTAGTTCGCTTAGCTGCAAAATCTGGGTACTCATCCTTGTCAAAATGTAAAGAAAAGGAACAATGTAGAGTGTCTAATACAGAAGGGAGCACATCATACAAGCACTCACTTTAGTGTTAGAGAGGAAGCCAGGTTAAGAGGAACTATATCACACGTTTAATAGTGCAATGTCCAGCACACAAATCAGGCATCATGATGAAACTTTCTTGCATGAAAATGCAGAAAAGACTGACCAAAGTGAAAACTCACAGAAAACTCGCCAATTTTTCATATGAATCTGTGATACTATTTATATAGCTAATTTTTAAGTTTTGAGATTGGGTTATACACATAATATACATATGGGTACACAAACATGTATGTGTATATACAAAACCAAACACACACACCAAGGATTGCTTATCTTCTTGTTTTTTTATTACTTTTATATCCTTGGTCTTTGCCTCTAAGTACATAAAGACAGGCCTTTTACATTAGCAAATGCACAAATCAACTGCTACAACTAATATTGTTTTAAACTCTGCTAACATTAACTGTATAATCATCCAAGGTTTTGCAAATGTACACAGTTACCTAACTATTGCCATTAACATGATGAGGATAATTCTGCTCAAAATGACATGGGTCTCCTCAAATTTGGCATGTGGTTAGCTCTAGTTTAGTTGTAGTATAAGTATAAAAACATATTCAATTTATATATATTCAATAATAGCTTTTTTGCTTTATAGCGACCATATTTTGGTAAATTAAATAAAATGATTCTTAGTTACCTCATCTGTCTGTTTTTGAGTGTGGATAGTAGAGCATTTAAGTTATATATATTCCTGGCATTACATTTCTATTGAATAACTGTCATGTAGAATATTGTCCTCATATCTAAAACCCCTCTTCTGCCATGTTTTAGGCCAATCTCCTTCCACTAACTCATCACTTAGCAGCAACAGATTTTCTCTCTTTCACTGCAGTTTTTCTAAAACATCAAATAGTGCATAGCCTTCTGTTTCTTGTTTTTTTTTTTTTTCAGTTGGCATCACTATTCTGAGATCCACTCATTTTTTTATATATATATTTATCTCCCCCTTTTCCCATACTGTGCTCCACAAGGACCATGACTTCCATGTGGATCTCAGAGGATAATTTGTAGTAATCATCCTTTTTGTTTCATCATATAGGTTCCAGGAATGGAACTCAGGTCATCAAGCTTGGTAGCAAGGACATCCTTATTCATGTCTTATGAATCAGTAGTTTTTTCCTTTATTGGTGTGTAGAATGCCTGGATAAACATTCCATAGTTTATTCATCTGTCTTGAAGATGGTAGTCACTTGTATTGCTTCAAGGTTTTGTTCTTAACTATACCAGGCTAGAATCTGTGGGAATAGGCATCTATTTGTATTGGATAAATACTTGAGAATGGAATTACTGTCTGGCATGGGAAATTCCTGTTCAAGTTCAGATGAAACTGCCAAATTTGGAAAATGTCTGAAGCACCTCATACTTCACTCGCGAATCAGAGTTACAGACACTTGATGTTTTTAATCAGCTTGGGATAGTCAGTCTCACTTCATGTCAGGCACTCAGGTGGATGATCTATGGCATTCCATCATGGTAGTTTTTCTGTGTGATTTGTTATTGCTAATGATGCTCAGGCCCTTCTCATGTGCTTAACTATCTTTCTTATTTCTTCTTTGAATAATTGTTGCTCCAGAGACTTGCACTTGTTTTTTTTTTTTTTAGATATTTTCTTTATTTACATGTAAATTTCTCCTTTCCCAGTTTCCCCTCCAAAAAACAAACAAACAAACAAAAACAACAAAAACAAACCCCTGTTGCCTCCCCCCTCCCCG
Organism: Mastomys coucha; assembly: GCF_008632895.1. Taxonomy (NCBI): domain Eukaryota; kingdom Metazoa; phylum Chordata; class Mammalia; order Rodentia; family Muridae; genus Mastomys; species Mastomys coucha. The sequence goes on from NW_022196900.1 coordinate 61,601,998, forward strand.
TGCCTGCCACCCCACCCTCTCCCACTTAATGGCCCTGGCATTCCCCTACACTGGGGCACAGGGCAAGCCAGCCTAAATATAGCTATCTCCTGAGAGGTTCTGACAGTACCTGACTAATACAGATGTAGAGGCTCACAGCCATGCATTGAACTGAGTACAGGGTCCCCAGTGAAGGAGTTAGAGAAAGGACCTATGGAGCTGAGGGGTTTGCAGCCCCTTAGGACTAACAACAATATGGACTAACTAGTACCCTCAGAGCTCCCAAGGCCTCAACCACCAACCAAGGACTGCACAGGGAGGGGTCTGATTGTTCTGGCAGCATGTGTATAGCAGATGATTGCAAATTCGACTTGCACATTTTTTAAAATTTAATTTGTTCACCAAATGGAAAGAACAGAGCTTTCTGTACACCTGTGTCTAGTGGATTCCATGTTCTGCTCTCTGACTCTCCTGCAGTGTTTCACCTATCAGCAATGGAATGCCCTGCCGTCTTCTCATTAGTTAGAGTTTTGTGTTCCATGCCTTTTTCTTTTCTTTACTCCTCTTTGTCAGTTTATGGCAGATCAAACAGAATGTATTTATATTCACTTATTTTAAAAGTCTTTGCCTATACACTCTATTGGATTTCTTTTTGTTTACTTTTTTTTTTTTTTACTTTATTGTCTTATATTTCTTTATTAACTTATGGACATTTTATGTTTCAAATTGTTTGTGTCTTCATTTGGCTGTTTTTTTCCTGGCTCAGCTAGTTCACTTAGAATCCATTTGATTCTTCTTGGAGCTTATTTTCTAGACATTAGAGCAGGTCTGTAGCCATCATTAGTCAGGGTCTCATTAACCTTTACCATTACGGTGGTAACTAAGAGATGATTCCTAATGATGTTCCCATAATGATAGCAGCTGGTGGAAACAATTTAGGATTAACTGAACTCGAGCTCCCAGAGTTATTCGGACTGAGTGAGGTTCAGCCACAGTTGTTTCCCCTCACTGTATGTGTGTCAAAAGTCAGTCAAATTCAAATGAATCACAAGGCCGTATCTCTGCATCTCACTCACCCCTGGCATCAGGTCTTGGAATATCTGCTTCAATTGTCTTCCCTTAACTCATTAGTGTCTCTCGACCATGTCTTGGTCCTCCTCTATAAATTATACCTTGGGAACTGCTTTTTGGCAGTACCTTAATATTTATGTAATTCACTGGTTTTTACTTTGACTAAGGAAACCGTCAATTATTTCATTAATTTGGTCAAGTTTTTATTATTTGAGGTGGGGGAGCTCTTCTGCTCCATTATTTGTTCATGGCTGGAAGCCTTCACTATGAAAAATGTACACATTTCACGTGCAGCCTGATTCATTCATTCATTCACTGGTTGAACTATTATCAATGCTGAGCTCTGCATAGGTTCTGGACAGACTGATAAATACACAGGCTCAAGTCCGAGTCACAGACAACAGCTCATTCTGAGGTAAGGGGAGGAAGGGAAATGAAAATATAAACACAGAGTAAAGTAGAGGGTCTGGCGCAGAGCTTAAGAGAACTGGCTATTCTTCCAAGATGATTCAGGTTTGACTTTCAGCACCTACATTGTACTGCAATTCCAGCTCCAGGGGATTCTAGTGATGTACACAGACATACATGCAGACAAAACAACAATGCACATGAAATAAAGTAAGTAGGTCTATTTTAAAACTAAAAGAGAACAGTAGAAAGAATGAATGAATAGTATGGGACCAATCTGAATGTTAACGTTCAGCTTAAATAGCTAGCATTTGGCTAAGATTTCCTTCTATGATCCAGCTGTGTTAGGGTTTATCAAGTTCTAACTCTATAATATTTGTGATTAGAGGGTAACCACTCTATAGGATTTAATCACCTATCTTCCCCAAAGCACTAGAGCTGAGTCAAGAGGCTGAGTCAACATTGATTTACCCAAATGTTGAGGTTTCCGTCCATGATCTTAATAATGAATTTGATAGACATCAGTTGGTTTCAATACTAATATCATTATCATTTAGGGATTGTTTTAACAAAAGTGTGTCTGCCTTGAAGTAGCACTCTGACTTAACTGTGGAATTTCTGTTCTAACATTTTCAGAGAAGTACACATTTTGAAGTGTTATGAAAACACAGCTAGTCCCAAACAGACTCGATTTTATAAATAAGAAGCTGCCATTTATGCTGCACATGGGACACCCTGAGATGAGCTTGTATGAGATGAGCTGAGTTAGTGAACCCTGGCTTTGTAGTACTAGGTGCCCTTGTTGTTTTCAGAAATTACCTTTAAAGCCTTTTAATCAGATATTTTGGATTTCAGTGAAAACCATCACTGGAGATATTGTAAAATCCTGATGGACAGCTTCTGTTTACATGTCTACAAATCATATCTCTTTTCATGCATTTGGAATTGACATCTATATTTATTTCATAAAGCAATACATGTCTTTTGTGACTAGAATAAAACTGATACAGAAGAAACCTGCAGGACCACTCAGAGATGCTTCCTCAGCTTACTGGTGAGAAAACCCCACACATTTTCTGGAGTCTAAGCATGCCTTTTTCATGATCACTTAGTTAATTACTGATAAATCTAGAAGTCAGAAACCTTCTTTCAAACTTACTAGGGATCATGCCAAAAATATGATTTCAGTAGTAAATTTTACCTCTTTGGGAATTGATTATATAAATGGAACTATCCCATGGTTCTTTATGAAGATGATATGTTATACAGCTGACAAGCCTGTTGTTTGTGACAGAGTAAAATCACTAACCCCCCACAAGGAGTATTTAGCTCAGTTGGGAGACTGAAGACTATACATATTTGTAAACTTGACTTTGTTAAACACTGTTCACTGCCATGAAAGAGCTACCAAGGCTCCTCACCTAAAGATTAATGTCATTGACATAGTTGAGCATAAGAAATGCACAAAAGACATCTTGTCCTATACAAGTGTCACCTGACTTCATTTCTGTGTGCTTACCTATTGAGAGCTCAAGGACCTGAAACAGGACTGTGAAATGGGTGTTTCCAACGCTTTTGCTCCCCTCCTTGCATGAAGTAAAGTAGGAAGACTACAAGTTCAAACTCACCCTAAGCCACAGAGCAAAGCCCCTGCTTCCAAAAGCATAACAGAGAGACAAATGCTGGCTGGGAGTGATGTTCTCGGAGTGCAATGGAAGGTTTTCCTAATGGCTGGCACTGATACAGTAGCACTGATTCAGCCTGGTAAACTTGGAAAGGAGCCCTGGTTGTTCAGTGAAAACCACAGCAATTTGCATCCTATACCCAGTGTTTACTATGTGCCCCGAAAGAAAACAAGCCAATCAACGTAATACAGTACAATAAAAAGGATCTGGCCTAATCTCTCTCTCTCTTTCTCCCCCCCCTTTCTGTCTCTCTCTCTGTCTCTCTGTCTCTGCCTCTGTCTCTGTCTCTGTCTCTCTCTCTCTCTTGTGTATGTCTGTCCATCTCTGTCTGTCTCTCTGTATGTCTCTTTCTGTCTCTCTCTGTCTCTGTCTCTTTATGTCTCTTCCCCTCTCCTCCAACACCTCCTCTGTTTTCCTCTCCCTCTCTTGCATTGTTAGCCTTTTAGTTATGTATGGAGTCCTTATTCCTGTACTATTGACAACATTCCAATATGCTCTTCTGTCAGCACCTTGACTGCATTCTTGATGGTGGACATTGAACAAAATTTGAATTACTTTACATAAGCAAAATATTTCAACATCCATTGCTAATTACTGTTTCTAATCATTAAAAGATGAGATAATTAATGCACTGTTGTCAGAACAGAGTGTCTGAAAAAGTGTTTAGGATGTCCTGGTGGAGATACTTCTGAAATGGATCACAGATGTCCTGAGAGCATTTTAGAATGATTTTCATTTCAGAAATTCATTAAATTCTATATGAGAATATAAAATATTGTTAAGTGATAGTTCTGTAGGTGAAGTTAAAGGCTGCTCTAATACTGTAAGTTTTTTTTTTTCTTTTCATTTTGCTTAGGCTCTCAGGGGCGAAGCTAAATTTATGACTTTCTAAGATGGGTCTGGTTGCGAAAGGAACAAGTCATTTCCTGACAACACTTTTCAGTTGAAGTATTAGGCTTAATGTAAACTCCCAGCAGTATTGCAGGGACCGATATCATAAAATCTGATGATTCTAGCGAAAACATTGTAAATCCTCATAAATGCATAACATTCTGAAGGAATCCCGACTTTTAAATCATTACCTAAGCCTTGGTTTTCTTAAAGGGTACAAACTGGTAAGAGCTTGAAGGAAAAAAAATGAGGTCTTCTGTGTAAGGAAGAGTGAGTAAGAAGTGACAGGTTTCCACTGCTCCATTATCTATAAACAAAGTAGCTCTGACTACCTGGGAGAATGCTATTATATATATCTCACTGCGATGTCCACTCGGGGTAAAGTAGACGTAGGCAGACAGGGGACAGGCTCCACAGACATACGTCTGTTCACTACTAAACAAGCCATTTAATGTGACTGTGCAATCTGATCCAGAATGCACATGTGTGGCTCCTGCAGTGAATGGGTGAGGATGCTGGGTGGCCAAAGCAGAGAGGCGGAAATCAAACCACTTGTGTTCTCATTCTGCTTACATAGCAGCATTTAGACAAACCTCAGAGCTTTGACTTTCCTGAGATTTTCATGATAGCAATCATATCTACCTCATAGGGTTGTCAGGAAGAGGGTTGAATGAGATGTACACAGAGTGAAGGAACTTAATATGTGGGGGAGCACTCTGTGCAATTATCTCCCATTTCTATTAATCAGCAACTGGGAGGATAGGAGTTACTGATGGCCTCACACTGCTCCAGGTGTGTGTGTGTGCATGTATGTGTATGTTGTGCTTATGTGTCACAGAGCATGGGCACGACTGTGTGCTTCTCAACACACATGGTACAACAGCTGTGTTTCTCACCTCTCTCAAGAGAACTGATGGAGACTGGAGAGCAGCCATACTCAACCCATGGGTCACGCCCCCTCAGGGGACCAAACAGTCATTTCTGAGACTTATCACCTATCAGATACCCTGCCTATCAGATATTTCCATTGGGATTCATAACATTAGCAAAGTTACAGTTATGAAGTAGCAATGAAAATAATTTTATGCTTGGGGTCATACAACATGAAGAACTGTATTAAAGATCACAGCATTAGGAAGGTTGAGAATCACCACTATAGAGGTTTCTGAAAGCATGGATTGGATAGATTAAGAGCTAACTGTGGCAGCCAATTTCAACAGGGCTGAAAGTTACTTTGAAGCAAATGAAAAAAACACGAAAGTCCCCAGGAGGACAAAATCATCTGATAAAACACCTTTAGATTATAGATTATAATTATAGACATATGATGAAACAATACTGCCTTCATCATACATTCAAGACAGACAAATTCTTGCCATCATGGAAAGACATGATGCCCAAGGTTAATAAAAGCCTTTTATATGGGGTTAGTGAGATGTCTCAGCAGGTTAAGGGACCTGATGCTAAACTCAACAACCTGAGTTCAAATTCCAGAACTCATGTGATGGAAAGAAAGAATTGACTTCTACAAGTTGTTATCTGAGTTGTACCCATGCTCTGTGGCACACAAGCATAACACACACACACACACACACACACACACACCCATAGACACTTACATTATATAATGCTATAAGTTTTGAATTATTTAAAAATAATTGTCCTTTATATTTTAAAACAATAGATATCCATTTCTCTCTTTTTTGTGGCAAAATATGTAAACATCACTTTTTTTAAACCATTTTAAGAATTTTAAGGAATATCATTGAGTGGCACAAGTACTTTTAAAGTATGGTATAACTGTCATCACCATCCATTTCCAGAATATTTTATCCTCCTGACTAAAATTCTTTATGCTTCATGGTACTTTCTTTCCACCATCCCCCAAATGGTAACTACCACACTTCCGCATGTTCTGTTTCTATGCAATTGATTACTCTAAATGCTTCATAGACGATGCAGTTAATTCAGTATTTTCCTTTGGCATTTTACTTGCTACCATGTTCTCAAGATTCAGCTATATGGTAGCATCAATTGCAATACCATTCCTTTTTAAAAGCTGAATAATATTCATTATTTTCTCACCCATTCAGCTATTGATAAATACTACTTTGTTCTACTTTCTGACTTTGATAAATATCTTAGTTAGGGCTTCCATTGCTGTAAAGAGCCAGCATGACTAAGGCAACACTTATGAAGTCCATTTTACTGGAGCTGGCTTACTAGTTCTGAGGTGCAGTCCATTATCATCGTAGCAGGAAGCATGGCCTTATCCAGGCAGGCATGGTGCTAGAGGAGCTGAGAGTTCTACATCTTGTACTGAAGGCAAACAGGAGAAGACTGAATTCCAGGCAGGTAGGAGAAGGGTCTCAATGTCCACCCTTACAGTAACACACTTCCTCCAACAAGGCCATTCCTCCTAAATTGCCACTCCCTGGGCCAAGCATATTCAAACCACCACAGCAAACAATGCTTCTATAAACATGAGTACCTGTAACTACAGACTTTTACTTATACTACATTATTTATATCACAATAAAATGTCTCCTGTGTGGATCAAGTTAGTGTATTACATTATAATTCAAGTTTACATCAAAGTTCAAGTTTTGTATCAAAGTATTCAGCTTTGCTTCATGGTATTCAAGCACTTGCAACAATCATCATTTAAAGGGGAAAAGTCTGGCACAAAGCTTTGTACTTAGAGCTTACAAGCAGGTCTGTTTCTTTCGGGCTTACATAAAAAAACAACCTTATGGGGAGTATGTGGGTCAGAGGAAGAGGCTCAGTTCATGGTAGCCATGAAGCCAAAGGAGAGAGAAGAGCTAGACACACTCCTTCAAGGCTGCGGGTTAAGGGTGTTTCCTTTGCAATCTTGAGAACTGGAGTTTGCATCCCAGAACCCACCACACACACTTGGAACCTGAGTTCTAAAGTGGGCCAAGACAAGAGGATTTTTAGGCTTCATAGCTTTCAGTTTAGTTGAGAAAACTCAAGTTCAGTAAGGAAGCCTACCTCAAAGGAATAGGTAAAAATGCTAGAGGATACTTGATGTCCTTGTCTAGCCTTTGTGTGTACCCATAGGCATGCACACTTCCATCCCTATAAACAAATGCATCTTTAAAAAAAATGAGAAAAGAAGCCCACTTTTTTCCCAAGGCCTCACCTCCTAAAGGTTCTACTACCTCCCAATGGTGTTTTGGATTAAGGACTAAACCTCTAACATATAGTTTTTTGGGGGTCACTTACCAAAACCGAAGCCTTGAGCTAATTTGTGTGTGTGTGTGTGTGTGTGTGTGTGTGCTTGTGCTCGTGTATGAGTATGCATGTGCATGCTTCATTTGATATTAGCATATTGCCTTAAAATAGTGGTTATTGAACTGTAGAGGGTATAGAATCACCTCCCTAGAATACTTGTCAAACAGATTGCTGGACCCTCCTTCATGGCTGCAGAGTAAATCTCCAATAGGCCCGAGAACTTTCATTTTAATCATTCCTGTGTCCTCCAGATGCTGTCCCTATTGGGCCTGGGGCCTCATTTTAACTACCACTGTTTTAGAACAGTGTCTTTCTAGTATGAGCAACCTGTACGGCTGGCTTTCAGTAGCTCTGTCTCTGAGTAAGCACCCCTCTCTTCGCCAAGAAATTGTGGTATATATACTAATATCCATAAAACATAATGCAAAAATTCTCTGCATATATACATATAGATGTCAGGATCCTAGAAATAACCTGGTCTCTTTCAAACAAACATTTGAGGAGATTCCTCGTGTGTAAAGGAAACCACGGGAGGTGGTTTAGTTGTAAAGCTGTAAATGGTGAGGCCTGTTGTTCCACAAGTCTCATGAACTGAGGGAAGGTATGAACCCAGTGCATAAGTGAGGTCAATGCCATGCAATGCATGAGGCTTTCCATTTCTCCACAGTGACTCCTGAAAAGGAGGCCAAGAAATGGCTTTCTGGTTCTGCCTCTACTCCTCATGGGCTGAAGTTGTACAAGGAAGCTAAGTACAATAACTCAGGGAGGTGTGCCTTTTCCAGTTCAAGGAAGGACAGTTTGTTTGTGTAGAAGGATCAAAAAGAGGCTATTTGGCACACTGGGGACAGTAAATAAACAACCCTATCTTCTGGATCTTTTTATCCTAGTGATTACTTTTTAACCTAGTAAAGTTTCTTATTCTGTCACAAGTGTGTCTTAGAGTATGAACTCAAATTGTATTATGCTGTCTTTCCAGCCTTGAGTGAGTGACATCTAACAACAACAACAAAAAATGTTGATTAGTTGTATTCAGTAGCTTTTGCTTATGTCACAAACATTGGCAGGTATGATTCCACTTAGAGGAGAGCTTTGAGAGGAAGATCCCTGATTCCTGCTAGGCTCCAGCTTTTTTTGTTGGCCATGAATCATTAAGACCTTACACATGTGACCTCATTGTCAGGAGATTCAAAAGGTTCATACATTTTCTTTTCAGGTATTTGTGTGTGTGTGTGTATGTGTGTGTTGCCAGGTTGTGGCTTCTTAGCAAACAATGAACAATGCCAGAGTTTGCCAAGTCACCATTTCCCAGCAGCTTTTATAATACCGTCTTTTATGTTAGACAACCACTATTTGTATGGCCCCAAACCAAACCAAACTGAAAACCAAGACTGCTGCTGTTTTAGAGCCACTACTTTTAATCTACAAATTAAAGAAAAAAGAATAACCAAATGAACAGTGTATACATGTTGATCAACACATACACGTTGTATGATAGGGAGCCAAGACTCAAATGAGATGTTTGGAATATTACAGAACCTCTGCACCTGAGTTAAGCATATGAGCTGATCTTGGTCTGGAAACACAGTACTGGTCACAGCTTAAAAACTGTCCCAACCTCTCAGTCAACTGCTCTTGGTTCATGTTGTTTTATTCTCTATGTTTCAAGCATTTATTCACAATAATAAATTGGAAGAACTTTTTCGGTGAACATCTGTTTCGCAGGCTGTAGTGAGGACAGAAATGGGTCACTATTTTCCACCGGAGTGACAGGAAGCATTGGAAAATGTCCAATACAATAGTTAAAGAACCATATAAGCACAATTGTAAAAACATACCATGTGGTAGCAGTTGAAAATGGACCATCAAATTTACTATTGGTCTACTGATGCCCCATGCAGGTTTTCATTTCAATTGGAGAGTCAAGACAACAGTCACAGAAGGTGAGGAACACATGAATGTGTGGGATTGGCTTCCATGGAGGCTGTGTGATGTTCATAAGGCGTATTTGCTTTGTCTATTTAGCCTTTGTGTTGCCCTCCTGTTCCCATAGCACCAAAATACAGCCTTATTGCATTTGATCATTTTGATGTGTTTTAGAGTTACGGTATGTTTATTGTTTTTAAGGAACGACCTCCATAATAGCCCTGTGGAGGAGGTAGTGTCCTCCCCACTTTACCTACAAAACCAAACTCAGAGAAATGTGATGATACCTAAGATACCAGCAGGAGGAAATAGCCAAACAGAACTGCAAGCCAGGTCTCCCACTTCAGAATCTAGCGGGACTGCACTTTGCTGTATAGACTGGCAACTTCAGAAATGGCCAAGGCCACTTTACTGTACTTTTCTCACTCAATGTGGAGTTTTTGAGACACTAACTTTGCATTTAGAGTTCTCCAGCCCTGAAAGGTGCTTTTCCCCATGGGTTTGAATCCAATGTGCGAATAGCATCTGAAAAGGTTAATCTGTTTACCCAACCAGAACAGTTTGCTCTGTAAAACAAACCAGGAGTTGCCTTGCTTAGCCTGCTCCATATGTCCTATGCTTGAAGAGGCTTTATTTGCATTTGGTATTTCAAAGCTGGTGATCAATGTACAATTATAATTGCCAACAAGATTTTACTTTAACTAGCACTTTGTGAAGGAAAACATCAATTTACATTGTCCCACAGAATTGGAAAATAACTAATGATTTATAAAACAAAAATGGGTTTCATCAGGACAAGTGAGCACAAAATTGTTGCGGCTGTACTGTTTTAATCATTTCCTGATAGAAGATCCTGTGATTTTTTTATACAGCAATACTTACTGTGGTAGTCCCTAATTAGATAATTCTGGGCATTGGATTATCTAGCTTCTCAGAGAGAACGAAGAGCAGAAACATCAGTTAAAAATGAAACCACTGATTATGAAATATCTACTTTAGTGGCACTTGTAATTGGATTAACAGGGATCCCCTCCATTCCGTAAGACAGCTCTTATTTTTCATATCTTCTTTAAAACATAAAATTTGTTAGCTTCCATCTGCTGTTAATAGAGCTCTACTGTAGGTTCTAGAGGTTCTTAAAAGATATTAGTTTCTTTAAAATATAAGAGAAAAAGAAGAGGGGTCATAAATATTCACTGATTATATTGAGTACTCATAGGTAATAATTAGCATTGATTGAGCACTTGCTTGGAGCTAAATTTTGTGCTGAACCTATTATGTATATAATTCCAAGTAATATCTACAATGACCATTGGGAAGCAAGCACCTCAATTATTATGTATGAATTGTGGTCTGAATGTTCATGACCCTCCTGTATCACATAACCTAATCACTAAAGTCGTAGCTTTAGGAGTTGGGATCTTTCTGGGATGATTAAATCAAGAGACCAGGACACATAAATTTGATGGTTGTCCTTTTAAAGGAGACTCCAGAGAGTTGCCTTGTATCTTCTACCACAGAAAAATACAACAGAAGTTACTGTTTAGAAAACAGGTCCTTAAACTTCATCTTGTAAACCTCTATGATACTGATAAATAAATTTCTGTTGTTTGTGAGCTGTTCTGTGTAGGGCAGTTTGTCATAGCTGCCTGAAAAGACTCAGCTTCTGTTCTCTTCCTCAGAGATGAAGGAGCTGACCTGTACCTAGCTAAGTTGCCTAAGGTTTTATAGCAAGAGGTAGACAAGGCTTCCAATAATGCAGTAGATTTCTCAGATAAAATGAAGACCAAGAAAAGGCAGCGTATGGTGCTATCAGGGTCTGAGTTGTATATTATTTGTCTGATCAAAATAAAACAATTGATGTATAAATTATGTAAGCTTAACATGAAATTAAAAAAAAATCTTAGATTGAAAACTCCCTGAAAACAAAGATCATGTCTTACCCAGTTTTGTATCTCCTTGTAGAGAGTACCCTCAGAGACACATGTGCTGAATTTTATCTGGCCTCAGTGTCTTCCCAAATTAGACACTGTTAATTTAATTTACTCTTGAGAAGTTTCTGTCTGAAAAGATTCTTTAATCTGTTACATAACCACCTTTCTCTCTATAATTTCCCTCCATTGAGTTTGTCTGATCATGGAGAATGAATGCACCAAGTATTAATAGCATAGCATTAATGTTCAACCTACGATGATTTCACCATAGAGAAGTGTTCTCGAGGGTTGCTGAATTTGAGATCAACTATGTTTAAAGCATACCACTACTCGGGTTCTACAACAAATCAAATTGACCTACATGTCTGAAATTATTCTAAACATAAAAGTTTTAATAGCTCTCTAAGAATTCACCAAGTGTAAATTCAACATTGAAAATTACTAGTCAAGAAATAAACACTAAATATAGAAGTGTTAGGTTTTGTAGCTACCTTGCCATACAGCGACAATATTCTTGTGTATTCCTCCAATACTGATTATTTTTTAACCCTGCATACAAGCTAAGCAAACCATAAAAAAAATCAATAACATGTTCAACTTGATAATATAAGATATATTAGGATGGCAGGCATTTGGATACTTCACATCAGGCATAGCCACAGTCTAAAATCCCTTCTCTGGCTTTGACTAGCCAAACAGACAAATGTCTGGAATCTGACTAGGAAGAGTGTGCAGTGTTATCATATTTTTCTTAACTCTGATAAAATAACCTCACTCAGAAACTGATTGTGGCATTTACCTGAAGGAATTCGGAGGCTCTGCTGATTCACAATTCTCTGGACATTCGAAAGTAATGTTGGCAAGGTGACTTGGAGTCTTGTTTTTCCACAATTCTAACATAACTTTCCAAACTTCCATCTTACAGCTTTTAGGAGTAGCAGCATTTTATTTCTGAACTTTTACTCCTAAATTTTACTTCCTTAACATAAGTTTTAGTTCTGGGTTTGATCATGAAAACTACAATACAATTTGGACCGTGGGTAGATATTCTGGTCACAATTATTTCTCTACTATGTTCTCTGGAAGCACAAAATTTAGCTTAAGCCTTATCTTGTATGTGTTGTTTGCTATATGAATCTATATTGTATCCTTACATATAATATAATATATAACAATAATATAATGTATAACAACATATAAATACATGATTATAGAAATGTTTCTGTATTATGCATTAAGCAAATTATATATCTATGTAAAGTCTCCTAGTCCACTATATGGAAATCAAACTTAAGGACCATGAGGTCTATACAGACATATTGAAAAGTGGCCCTGGCTTGGGGTGGATAGAGAGAAAATAAGATTCTGAGTCATGCAGGTGATGAGCTCAAGATGAAAGTAATCAAGTCTGAAGACAGATATACACAAATAGGCAAATTCATAGGAAGGGAGTAGACGTTTGACTGGGTCCATTGGAGAGAGTTTGAAGTGATGAGAGTAGCATTTTACCTCAGACTTTGAAAAATGAAGTGATAGGGTTTGAGCAAACATGAAGAAAATGAGCAGTTGGTGGACAAGTGTGGGATAACTTTGAGAAAGAGCAAATAATCCTGTTCAACTGAATTGAGGGTGGGTGTGGGGGTGACGGCAGTTAAGAATTAGACAAGACTATGCCGAACTTCTCTTTCTAGAAAAGATTGATGATCTTTTCTAGATCATCTGCATTTGATTTAAGAGTTTCAAGGTTGGAAATCTCTTTCTAATTTTCATCATTCTCCTATCCGTAGCTTGGGGAGCTTTGGTCTAACAAAGCTCTCAAAGGCAGGTCTAACTCTCCCAGGTAACACTCTTTATTCTACTTCTGCATTCCTTGGCCTGTGTTATCACTCTTCCATTGTTAAAAGTGTCTTGGGAACTTATTAGCTGAGTGCTCTGACTGCTTATTGAGAGAATTGCTCTTTCCATGTTTGAGTCAGATGATTTTCTCATTTTAATGCCCCCTTTCACCCTCCAATTTGTCCAGCAACTTCCCTTGCTTCTTGCTGTCTCTTTCCACTGTCTTGTCATCTTTTCTTTCCTTCCTCTTTCTATCACTTCTTCCTCCTGTTTCCCTCCCTGCTTCCTTCCTAACTCTAAAGGTAACCTGACAGTTAGGAGCAATGCCTTTGAAGCCTCAAGTGTGATCCCAGCTCTATGATTATATTATATATTAGATATATATGTATGCAAATGTACAAATAATAAAATGTACAATAATATATAATGTATACATATAACATACACATGTACAATGATATATAATATATAATGTAGAGTGTATATTAACAATATTATATAATGAAAATATAAACATTAACTAATATTTATATTTATATTATTTATATTAATTACATAAACGATAATATACCAATATTTATATTATTCATCCTGTGGCTGGAGAAACTTTAGAAGCTTTTAGATTTACCTTTTTCATCTTTGAATTGAGATGATGATGATGATAATGATGATGATGATGATGATGCCCCACACAGGCTAGGAGAGTATATATATCTATTAAATACACACAAAACACTTAGAATTGGGCTTGGCACATATTCTATTCTTAGTGTTATTAGCTATTTCTATCATCATAGTTGCTACTTGTGTTTCTCACATTCAATATCATGGTAAATGGAGTCTTTAAAAAATATGGAGACTAGAAACTTATACCTGATCCAATAAATTTTAGACATAAATGATATGTTTTCATATCATAAACAAATTTTTGTTTTGAAATAACATCAATATACAATTGTGACAGATATACTTAATAGAATAAATTATCAAGTGCTGGAGGATGGGTTAGCTTTACACTGAGGTCACCTTTGCAGGGGCACGCCGGCCTAAAGATGCCTTGTCTTTGATCACTGATATGGAGGAAGTAGGACATGGTGAAATACTTTATGTAGATGGTGCAAGGAATCCTTGAGTTTGGGGAGGTATTTTTCAGATCTTTTTGTTTGTGCCATGCATTTGTTTCTCATTTTTTTCCTTCATCGGGGAAATCCAGCATATCACACCTTGGCATCTGAAAAGGTCAGTGGCTTCCTGACACTAATAAGCAGGCTTTACTTGAAATTGTCAAAGCTGAAATTCTTATTCCTCTCCAAGGGCTGAACAGCTGCATGGAACAACTTAGACCTGTACACAACAGTTCAACTTAGGCCTGTTCTCTTAAGTGACGAATCAACAGGTATGCAAGCTGAAATCCTCAGAGGTCTGGAAGGGAGAGTGTGTAAATATCACATTTCTGACATCGTGATGAAGGGCAGCATCTCTCCCCTCGACCTCTGTCTATGCATCACGCTTCCTATGCAAGTAATTTCATTTCACAGATATTTGAACTAATTTTGTTATCTAATTTTCAAAGCATATAATACAACATAGATAGACTGGCCCTTTTTTCTCCCTCTAAATTTCATTCTCTTCTTCTCCTTTCTTGACTCCCTCATTCTTAATTTTTAATTAATTAACTAACTTTACATTCTGATTGCACCCCATCCCTCTTCTCCTCCTATTCCCAGACTTAAAAATCTCTCCTTCTGGACCTCGGCCCTGTGAAGGTTCTGTGCCCCAGCGTAGGGGAATGCCAGGGCCAGAAAGTGGGAGAGGGCGGGGTGGCAGGCATGGGGAAGGGGGAGGCAACAGGGGTTTGTTTTTGTTGTTTTTGTTTATTTCTTTGTTTTTTGGAGGGGAAACTTGGAATGGAGAAATTTACATGTAAATAAAGAAAATATCTAAAAAAAAAAAATCTCTCCTTCTAGTACACCTTCAGAGAGGGAGAAATGCCCCATTTGGGTACCACCCTGGGATATCCAGTCACAGTAGGACTAAGCAATCATCTCTCACTGAGGCCCAACCAGGCAGTAGGGGAAGCAGATCCAATAGGGGACCCACATGAAGACCATACTACACATCTGCTACAAATGTGTAGGGTTCCTAGGTCCACCCACTGCATGCTCTTTGGTTGGTGGCTCAGTCTCTGTGGAACCCTGAGGCCCAGGATAGTTGATTCTGTAGGTCCTCTTGTGGTGTCTTTCACCCCTCCAGTTCATTCAATTATATCCCCTCCCACTTTCATAAGACTCCACCAGCACTGCCTGATGTTTTGTTGTGGGTGTCTGCTTCTGTTTCTATCTGCTATTAGGGGAAGCTTCTTTGGAGCCAGTTATGTTTGGTTCCTGTGTGCAAGCATAGCAGAGTATCATTAATTGTATCAGGGATTGGCTCTTTTACATGGGATATGCCTCAAGTTGGAACAATCATTGGTAGTATGTTCTCTCAATCTCTGCTCCATCTTTATTCCTGAGCATCTTGTAGGCAGGACAAACTATGGGTTGAAAGTTTTGTGAGTGGATTGATGTCCCCCTCCTTCCACTGGAAGTCCTGCCTGGCTACTGGAGGTGGCCACTTCAGTCCCCATATCTCCCGCTGATAGGAGTTAGGGTCATCCCATAGACTCTCTGGGACCTCCCTCCCTCCTAAGTCTCCAGCTGCTCTCAGAGATTCCCACCCTCACTGATTGCTGTTAAAAATATTTTTAAAGGAATTTCTTCTTAAAATGTGATGTTAATGTCACCCTACTTCTGCTAAATTGCTTTTTTAAAAACATGACATTAGTTCCTCATCACAGACATGCTTTCCTTTCCTAACCTAAACCCACCAGTCTGTCAAATATCAGTTCTGTTGTGCTTATTTGATACCTATTAAACTGTGAGCATCTTTGAACTAAGAACAAAATTCCTTTCATGATATACAGAGGATTTATAATACAAAGAGTCATGAGAAATAGCCCCCAGACTCTCCTGGCTCTGGGCCTTGACTTGCACAGAAGGGGAAAGGCAGGTTCTCCCTGGTTCCCTTCCTAAGCTGTTTATTTCAAGAATAATAATGGTAATATGAAACTTCCGTGAAGCTCATGAAAGGGCATCAGATGTCTCCATGTACACAGTCGTGATTGTGAAATCTCCTCTGAACTGTAGAATGCAAAGCAAATTCAAGAAATGACGTTCAGTTGCAAATTAAAAACAACAACAAAACAGAATCAAAAGACAACTGTCCTGCGCCAAAAGAAGTCTGTGTGATAGATACCATTAAGCTTTGAATTTTACCTCTCCAACTATAGATTTGTCCCATGAGAGGTGATGTGCTTCACAACATCACCATGTATGAAAAAGGACTAGCATAAAGCATAAATGTTGTTCAGGACACCAACAAACCATACTTACTTATGTCACAGCCTGAAGTGGAAAATGACCATTATGGAGAACTAACAGATTAATTTACTGTCAATATAAGACGGGATCTAAATTTGTTCTGATGCAACTCAGATAAAATATAAAACAAATGTTCTAGTGCATGAAAGAGTATGTGTGCTTGCTTATGAATTTTATTCCCTTGGACACCTTGAGAGGAGTATAGAAACATCATCATTCTGTCACATCCAATAGATATGAGCATGGTATGACATGCTTTTGGAAGTGGCATTACAGATCACCTAATCAGTTAATTGTAAGGAGAACCCAAAACTCAGACAAGCTAAATGATTTTGGTATGATCAGATGGCTTTTTGAATGGCTGATCAGACTCTCTTAATATAGTCTCCTCATAGTTCATCTGTAACACTTTGAATTTTCATGAGATTGAACTCTTGGAGTTCATAAGTCTTTGAGCAATAATTCTACTCATCACTGTCTTTATCCATCCACACAGCCAAATTTTAGTAAATACCAGTTTTTACTAAGCCTCATGTTTTAGTCTATTGTCTGCTGCTATAAGAAAACACCTGACATTGAGTAATTGGTAAGAAATATGTTCATTTGATTCACTGCTTGAAACCTTTCTTGGCATTGGGGGAAGACATTGTTACATCATATGTTACATATATGTTATATAATATGTAATATATTATCATGGCAGAGGATAATATATGACTAAAGGTACCAAGTGTTTAGCTTGTGTCTGGTTTTTTACATAGCAACTGATGGAAGCCAGACATGGTGGCTTATGCTTGTAATATTAGTACTAAGGGAACAGAGGCAGGAGGATTGTCTTGAGTTTGAAGTTAGCTTGGGCAGCCTAGTGAGTTCCAGGCCAGGCTACAGAGCAAGACTCTGTCTTTAAATAACTAACTAAATAAATAAATAAGCCATTAATGACATCATAGTGTCTTGCTCTCTTGACTTCATATAGTATTAATTATCTCCCCAAATGTCTTATCACAAAAATATATGACTTTAAGGCTTGACCATCCAACATGTGAATTTTGAAAGGATATGGTTGAGTCTTGTGACACCCTATGTATATTGCATTGTGTTGCCAGACAATGGAGATACAGGATGAACTAAATAAGGAGGAGCTTATTGCACTAACAATGAAAATCCAATGTGATGAGTATAGCAAAGCCCAGGAGTGCCCAGTGAGACATAGCAAAAGAGAGAGCTGACTCTACAGACAAAGCCAAGAGAGTGTCCTGAGAACACGTTAGTTCAAATAGGAAGATGGCCTGTTCATTCCCTAGAAAAAAGGCCCATACTCTAAAACCCTTTTCATACTATTAATACTAAATACGGGTAAAAATTTAGGATCATAAATCTCTAGTGTAGTATTCACTGTATTTGCTCTCACAATAAATTTGCTTAATTTTATTGGCCCACAATTCTATTAATTTCTTCCACTCTACCTTATTAAGATACAGGCTTTGATCTTTTAAAACCTAAGATAAAGCAGTAAAAAGTGACAATTAAAAAATGTTTAAAAGTTCTTCTCAACAGACTTTCAGTTGAAAAATAATAAGAGAGAAACTAGACTCTGCCCATAGAAGGCCATGGGAATTGCAGCTCCAAGCAAGCCCCACTAAGGAGTGACATACTTGCTGAGAGAAGGTTTGAGAAGGCCAGGTATTCACATAGCCTCAAAAGGTCTACCCCCAAATACATCCAAATTGTAAAAGCTAAATGCTAACACAGTAGTGGAGAAACCCAGCAGGTTTCACTGTAAGTGACCAAGCTCATTGTCAACTCCAATAGGGTGTTCTGAAAACATCTATGACCTAAAGCACAGATGTAATGGGTTTATTATTTCTGAGGACATTTTTTTTTTCAATGACTGTAGTTGTCTAAAGGGACAAAGCCACAAAAGACAAAGAAAGGGAAGGGAATTATCATGGTCTAAAAATGAAGAAGAAATTTTAAATCCTGGGTTCAATCTGATTTAGTGAATGAACAATATGGAATTGAAAAAGGGACATAAACAGAGAAAAAAATGATCATTTGCAATACTGAACCCTGCTGATTCCTTTGTTTTGATTATTGTACCATGAGTATACAAGATATTACCAAAATAGGAATTTGCTGAAAGGCTAAGTACAAGCTAAATATCTATTACTTTATAGATTTCCTAAGTTTAAAATTATTTCAAAATGTAATATTTTATAAAAAATATACTTCTGCATTAGGACCATTTCTTCATGACTTTAACATTGAAGAAAAGGTATAGTGTTTAAACTAATCAAATTACTCTGCTAAAGAATATGGAGAGAAAGAGGAGACAGAGAGAGAGAGAGAGAGAGAGAGAGAGAGAGAGAGAGAGAGAGAGAGAGAGAGAATGGATATATTTCAGTTCATTACTTTTATCACTTAGTCATTTTGAGCCCCAGATCAGCCTTAATTGATTTCAGAATTATTCTTAAATGGTCTAGTGTGGCACTTTAAATTTAGATATTTAAATAAAAATATTATACAGAAAAAGAACATTTTCCAGTAGATCTAGGAGGTTAATTTGGGGTATAAAAGAAAAAAAGGTGGAACCATAAAGCCCTCCCCATAAAGAAAACAGAATGCAGTTTATTTAGGGACATTTCTTTATCTCCAGGGGACTTCATTGGCTTGAGGCAACTGGCGTCATGAAGTTGAGATTTCATTCTGAAATAACTAATAACTTGTATTTTCATTACTCACCTGATACCTCTCTTGGCTCTTCCTTTATGACAGATGATTATCATAGTCAGCAACTCAGACTTTAACTGAGGGATTTTTCTAAGCTATTCATGTGTAAGAATTTTCAGGTAACGCTGCCTGTGTTCTGGTATTCTTGCCTGACAGCTTTGCTTTGAAACCTTGCAATAGTTTGTTTGACCTCAACTGAACTTAGTGGCCTTTGTTACAAACTTGTTCCCAATGATATCCTGCATTTAAAATAGGTAGATGCCAGGCCTAATTACTAAATTCCCTTTGCTTAAAATTTTGTGTGATCAAGGTGAAAGGTTTGTTTCCAAGGAAACAAATGCACAGGATTTTTATCACATAAAATGTTTTCTGCAAGAAAAATGCCATAACCAGTCTCCAGGGAGACACTATGTTATAAGATAGCTCTCACTGGAGATTTTTTCAGAAGAATATTCTATTTTTGTTATTCCAAAAGCATTCTATATTTGTGTAGTCATTATGGTTTTGTATTAAAAATTTAACACCAGCACCATGGCCATCACCTGACTAGAGTCATAAGATGTACAATGTGAGACCAGGCGGTTTCCCTGACCATTAGTTTATTTTTACACTGGAGTCTAAATAGCATTAATGTGGGATGTTTACTTGAGGGAAGACAACCTATTCAAGGATATTTGTCACTGTGAATGCT
Organism: Mastomys coucha; assembly: GCF_008632895.1. Taxonomy (NCBI): domain Eukaryota; kingdom Metazoa; phylum Chordata; class Mammalia; order Rodentia; family Muridae; genus Mastomys; species Mastomys coucha. The sequence goes on from NW_022196900.1 coordinate 61,621,820, forward strand.
GAAAAAGAACTTCAGCTTTTATTGGTACTTATTTCAAGTTGGAGGTGATTGCTTCCTGTTGAAAAGACAATTTTAAAGATGCTCATGTAGCCTGGCTTTGCATACTCTTGTGGTTAAATTAAAGCTAAAAAATTGCACAAAATGGATTCTGGTCACAAAAATCTGAGGCTTTGTTCTGATCTGTCTTATTATATTCTTGACCTTGCCACGGGGTGCTTGAATTCTGAAACACTGTGTTATTCATCTTGCAGCCTTGACCTAGATTACAAGTGGTACACAAATGTTTAATACTGTAATGAAAGAGTTAAGTAATTCTACATTGAAAAGACACATTTTTTTAAAAGTGGAAATCAAAGCAACTATGAAATGACGGGTTGAAGGAAATGACGTAGCAGTCAAAATTAAAAGTCATGGCTCTCTGTGGCAGCAAAACACTATAATCTCTCTGTAAAAGTGAGATGTGTCTACCTTATTAGGTAGTTAATAAACATAGTGTGTGTTAGAGGTTTATTTACTGGTTGCCAATGAGATGGATCGGTGGGTAAGAGTGTTTGCCACCAAGCATGATGATCTGAGTTCAACCACATACTCCACGAGGAGAAACTGGCTACAGAAGTTCTACGATCTTCACACACCTGCAATAGCACACATGCAGGAGTGCACACACACACACATACACACACATACACACACACATATACATATCTACATCTATTGAAGTAACATAATTCATTTTACAAAGAGATTTTAGTGTTTTGCTGTCACAGAATCAGTAAGAGACAGAGCCATCACTTTAATTTTGACTGTTACATGTATAATATATATTATATTGTATATGTATATATACACACATATACACATAAATGTATAGATGTTAATTATGTATTTTATATATGTGTGTATATATACACACATACACACATAAATGTATAGATGTTAATATTTATGTATGTATATGTATGCATATATATATATATACATCGAAGTTTTCACACATCCATATATATGCACATGAATATATAAATGTAACTTGAACAGTCCATCTAGTGTTTCACACACACACACATACACACACACACACACACACACACACACACACACATGATTCCAGGGCTAAACACAATATCAAATAAGCAGTTTCCCTGGGGGATCATGCCCAGGAAAAACTATTTCTCCCTCTCTCAGCAGTCATTAGGTGCTTGAAGATTTTCCTCCCTAGAGAAAAGGCCTTGTGACAATTTCCTTCCATGAGAGCAAGTCTATCGGTGTTGTATGTGTTCTAGCTTAGGATGCGATAGTGTTGAGGTAGGAGACTGCCATTTCTAAGAGACAATTTCACAGCAGAATTTCTTGTCCTCTGGCTCTTAAAAATCTTTCTGCCCCTTCTTTCACAATGGAGTGGGGGTTGGGTTGCAGATGTTTTAAGTAAAGCCAGGCACCCCACAATCAGCCGTTCTCTATTGTTGGACCAGTTGTGGCTTTTGCAATGGTCTCTGTATGCTGCATTTGGAAGCTTCTTTGATGAGGGATGAGAGATTCACTTAGTTCCAGGTGTGAGTATAAATATGTAGAATGTAGTTAGGGATTATGCTAGGTTAGTAACGTGGCAGCAACATGTTCAATTACACTACTTTAGTAACGTGGAAGCAATGCGTTCTCCCTTACGATACATGACTTCACTAGCACCAGGTGTACAGTACCAAGCATGAATTCCCTTCTGCTAAGTGGGCCTTAGGTCCAGTTAGACAGCTATTGGCATGCTGGTAATTGTTATGGGGCACAGACACCAAAGCTTGGTAGAACTATTGGTTGACGTAGAAGTATAGGCTGACAGCCAAAGGTGAGAGGATGGATTGACTTGTGAAATAGAAAGAGGTCTTGTCCAGGAGATCTGGAAGATCTTTTAAAAGACCTAACAAACAAGAACACAGGAAACTTCAAGTACTGATGAGATATGATGTCAGATATCAGAAAAATCTTCAACAGTGATTCTTTCATTCATTCCTTCATTCCTACAACTACTCATTGAGTGCCACATGCTAAGGACCAAACTAGATATTGTCTGCATGCATAATCTCTTTTGAAAATTAGCTAGAGACCATGATAAACACCATGTGTCATATGCTGAAGCACACTGTTCCGACCTCTGTAAGCTCTGACCTGTACGTACTCTCCCAGCTGCTTTCTGACAATACAAAGTGTGTGCTATTGTCTAGGACTGTGCTCCCTCCTAAAAGAAGCTGGCATCCAATCTTTAGTTGATGTGTCTTATGTTCAGTCTCAGTTTAGAACATCATTGAAGGACCATGGTATCCCCAGAGAACCAGCAGACTCAGTGGAAGATTCCCATGCTACAAAACCACAGTTCACCTTTCTCTCTGATTCTGTTTCTGTTTACCTCTTAGGTACAATTTCCCTCCCAAATATCAGACACTAACCACTTCTTATTTAGAAATTTTAATGGATTATTACATTTTCTGGAAACTCTATTTTATTTTCTGCATATGCCTCTGTGTGTACATCTGTGCATACGTGAATGTGACCATGAAGGTCAGAGGACAACCTTAGGTATTATCTATCACCTAAGTCTCGTCCACCTTTCTATGAGGTTGAGTCTCTCACTTGACTGACACTCAGTAAACAGGCTATGCTATACTCAGGCTTCCCTAAGGATCCTATCTCTACCTCCCCAGCACTGAGGTTACAAGTACAGGCCACTATGCCCTGCCTTTTTACATAGGTTCTAATGACTGAATTCATGGCCTCCTGTTTGCAAAGCAGGCCATGTACTGATTGAGCCATCTCTCCAGGTCTTGGCAATCTGTTTTTATAGTGAAGGTTCCAATGCTAAAAGTTTTATTGCATCCAAGCCCAACACAGCCAATTCCTAGTGGCATCCAGACATTGTTTCTAAATGCCATGGATATTATAAGAGTTCAGCAATGCAAAGTGGGGTACAAATTTAGAACTGTCCCTACAAGGTCATTTTATCAACTCCAGTCCCAGGCTGACAACTGGAGGCTGTCAACCTTTGTTGAAGTGGTTACATAAAACTAAATGTAGAGATAGGGTAATGGGCTGAACTGTTATCATTAACACAAGGGGGAGGGGAATCTAGGGATGGAGATTGTCACCATCACCAATTAGAAGCATACTTTTACACCATTTATCTTAAGAGAACCTTGCTAATGAGTCACTCGACTAAGCAGATCCTTATTTAAATGTGTTCTCTATATGTAACAAAAATTAGATGAGCAAATAAGGCATTACCAAAAAACAAAACAAATAAGCAAACAAACAAAACCCACAAACACTCACACACACACACACACACACACAAATCACTTATGGAAAATATGTATTTAAAAACAGTAAAATATAAACCAGATACTGAATCAAGAATTGTGCAGGGCTTAGAAGATAACTCGGGTGTGTGTGGAGGGTGGGGTATGGATACTTGGTGTGTAAGCACAAAGACCTGAGTTAGCTAAGTAGAAGCTAAGCACTGATACACGAGCTTGTAACTCCTAATATGATGCTAAAGATGGGGAACTCCTCCCCACTGAGGCTGGTTGAAATGAAGAGCCTAGGTTCAGTAAGAGATGTTGTCTTGAGCGATTCATGCAGTATTGAGCAAGGCACCAAACTCTTCCTTTGGCTTCTACAAGAACATCCATGTACATAAAATGACACACATGTGTGGGTGCATGCACACACAGACACACACCACAACACACATTCTCACACATATACACTACAAACACACACACACACATGAGAGCTTCACATGCACTCATACACATCACAAGCACAGACAGACAACCTTCCACTCCACACATGCACACACACACAGATACACACACATACCACAACACACATTTACACCCATACACACCACAAACACACACACATGACCTCCCCCACACATGCACACATACACATTACAAGCACAGACACAAGACTTTCTCCCCTTCATGCACACACAACACCTGTGCATGTACATACACAAAATGAGAAGCTATGTATACAAGATAAAATTAGCATTTGTGATAAAATATGTCAAATAATGTAAATGGGAAACTCAGACAATGCTAATAATAACCTTCAGCATTTTGCAAATGCCAAATATTTTACTAACTAGTGAAGAAATGATAGACAGGTATTTAAAATTTCTTCTAATAGTAGTTGTATACACTTTATCCGAAATGCTTGGGAAAAGAAAGATCTTGGATTTTAGAATCTAACTTGCATATGCATAATGAGGTATTTACCTCATTATGGAATGGATCACAATTATAAACACAAAATTTGTCATAGATACCTTATTTACAACTCTTTACATTTTATGTGATTTTGTATCTGAAAAAAATATCATGGTGTGGAATTTCCCACTTGTGTTATCAAGTTGCCACGTAAGAAGTCTTGCATTCTGGAGCAGTTTGGCCAGATTCTCAGATTGGGGTTACACAGTCTGTAGTTAACAATCCACTTCAAACAATAGTATTGAAGACCTACTCTGTAATCAATGGAGATAGGATAGCCAATGAGAGGAAGGGTCTCAGCTTACCTTTCATTGTACCAGGAGTACCAAAAGGGTCAATAAATGAACACAGGGTGGTAACATCTGTGTCAGCTGACATCTGAGTAGCTAGAGGAGCCTTGGAACAAAAGAGGCCTATGGGGAGAGGAGGTGAGCTTGGAAGAGCAGAGAAGGGGAAGGATTGCTGGAGCAGAGCAAGCTGGAATGGCACAGATGAGCTACTCACATGGGGGGTTTGACGTAGACTTTGGATTTTACTTTGTACAAATAGGAATAGTTTTTCTTTCCCTAATCGTATCCCTTTAGCATCCTTCCCTTGCTTATTGCTCCAGCTGGTACTTCAGGCACTCTACTGAAACGGAGTGTGGAGACTGTTCATGCCGGCTTTGGTCCTGCCTTCAGTGGGACTTCTTCAAGCTTTTCTCCACTTAGGACGGTGTTAACTGTGGTTTTCTCGCATCGTTTTTATTGTGTTGGGGCGTGTTCTTGCTATCTTCCATTTTCTAGGACTCTTATCATGAAAGCATGTTGGATTTTGTCAACAGGCTTTTTTCTGAGTCTATTGAGATGATCATATGATTTTTGCCTTTAAGTGCCTTTATGTGGTTTATTACATTGATTAACTTAGGTATGTTGAACCGTTCCTGTATTTTAGGTGCAAACCACCTTGGTCATGGTAGATAATCTTTTCAATGTATGTCCATATTCTGTTTGCAAGTATTTTATTGAGAATATTTGAATCTATGTTTTATTAGGGATATTGGCCTATAGTTTTATTTTTGTTGTTGTCTTTATTGTTGTGTCTTTCTATAGTTTTGATATTAGAGTTACATTGGCTTTGTAGAAGGAGTTTGAGAATGCCTCTTCTGTCTTTATATTAAAAAATATTTTAAGACTGGCTGTAGATCTTCTTTGAGAGTCTGGAAGAATGCTGCTGTGTATCCATCTGGCCCTGGACCTTTCTCAGTTGGAAGGCCTTTTATTAATATTTCGACTTCCTCATTTGTTATGGATCTGTTTAGGTTGTTGACTGTTAACTTGGTTTAATTTTGATGGTCTGGCTGAACCTAGAAATCCACTCATTTCTTTGAAGTTTCCAACTTAATGGAGTACAGGTTTTTAAAGTATTCACTCATATAGTACTTTGAATTTCTTTGGTGTCTGTTGTAGTGTTTTTCTGTCTATTTTTTATTCTGTTCATTTGGATTCCCTCTCTTTCTTTTGATTAGTGGAGCCAAGAGTCTCTCAATCACTTTTATTTTCTTGAAGAACCAGCTCTTTAAATCACTGCTTCTTTGTATTTTTTATTTGTTTTAACTCATTGATTTATTCTCTGATTTTTATTGTGTCAGGCCATTCACTGGGTTTGATTTGATGTGCTCTTGTTTTCCCATATTTTTGTATTGTATCATTTTGGGGAACTCTTCTAAGTTTGGTGGTATTTTTCTTTTTAATTGTTTTTCAAGATTGTATCTCTTAGAACAGTTTTAAGTTCAAATTGAGTCACTGAGCATAAAGTACAGAGTTCCCACATATTCCTTGTTCCCAGAGGGGCATGGCCTCTCATTATCATCATCCCAGTGGTGCCTGCTGTACTTAGTAATTATACCTGAACACATCATCTTCTCAAATCTACACTTTATATTAGGTTTACTCTTAGTGTTGCACAATCTATGGATTTATTTTTTTAATTTTAGTTTTCTTATTATTAGTTTTTTACTTTTGAGATTATAATATAATTGCATCATATCCCCTTAAATTTCCTCACCTAAAACACTTTCATATACCATTACTTGTTCTCATGCTATATATATACATACATATTCATATGTATATATGTGTGTATATATATGCTTGTGTATGTGTTTATGTGTGTGTATTCCTAAATATATAAATATTACCTTCTCATTCTGTATAGAGTTGTATGTATGTATGTATGTATGTATGTATGTATGTATGTATGCATGTATGTAAAGACTAATCATTTGGTATCAGATAACCAGTTAGTATGCTATTCTTGGGGAAGGCTACTTCTCCTCTATTAGATGCCTGTAGATTTTTTATGTAGTGTAGAGGGAGGCTTCATGAGCTTTCCCCTATCTAATTTAGAATGTCTATTATTGTTGTTTTGGTTCTGCTCATGCTTTGTCAGTCATATTGGTCAGACTTTATGGAGTTGCTTTTAAGAGACATAGTGTCACTCCTTTATTCCCTAGCTCTCATGATTTTTTCTACTCTCTCTTTTCCAATGTTCCCTGAGCTTGAGGTCTATGAGGTGATCTGCAGATGTGTCTTCAGGGAATGGGCTTGACAAATCTGTATTTTGATTAGCTGTGATTTTATGTAGTGATCTTCAGCTGTCACAAAGACATGTTTCTTTGGTGAGTTGTAAGGGATACATTTATCTGAAGATAGAAAGATAAATATTTAGAACATTGTCAATAATTATCCTGGCTTACTAAAGTGGTAGTTGTAGGTATTCCTATAAGATACATGACTCCACTAGTTCTGGGTAGCTGGCTAGGTTTCCAGTACAGGCACTGTACCCCTCTTGTGAAGCAAGTCTTTAAGTCCATGAAAGAGCTCTTGGTTACTGCCAAGTGCCACTATTGAACTCTGAGGGTTATCATTCAATCCTTGTTGTGATTCAAGCCATCATAGTGAGCGAGGACTTTTGGTTGCTTCTCTCATTTGGAAGTTGCATGATGCCTTTTGATACCATTATAGGTAGTCTTCAAGGAGGAGGCCTTCAAATCAGTGCTAGCTCAGGGGTCTCTGGGCACTGTATCTGGAGTTCATGGCATCTTTAGCAATTGAAACTTACATTCCTCCTTTGCTGGGGGGCACCAAGGGCAATAACAATAGCCTGTAATGTTTTGGGAGAGAGATAAATGCAGAAGAAGGAAGATAAAATAACAGTATGGATGTTTGAAAAAGCCATAAGGATTAGTACTATTAACTATCTACCTAAAATGCCTATGGTACATGTTACTTGGTATATAAATATATATATATAGTTTAATAAAACTTTTGCATTTGGGCTGACAATACTCTTTCCAAGAACCAAAGGCCACTTAACAAAAAACTCTGAGACCAAGCCTGGAAAGCCCTCTTCTGATTTGTTGGCCGCTGTTATCCAAGAGATGCTTTCTGATTTTTTAAGTGTAGGACTTAAAGCTGTAAATGTTCATTGTAGGACTATCTTCAATGTTTCTGAGAGGTTTTGCTGTGTTGTGTTTACGTGGTGAAAATCCCATTGGACTTGTGATGGGTTTTTATTAAGTAATCAAGTGATTTGCTCTTATATATACTTTAATAAGATTACCATGGCCCTCAAGAGGCCCTGGAAATCATGGGAGCATTCAGCAGATTTTCATATTAGTTATTGCCCATGCTGAAGAGGAGTCTGATAGGTAACAGTACAGGAGAGTGGGTGGAACAGAGACACTTTGTACTCAGGCAGATCTAAGTTCAAACCCAGCTCTTTCTTGTGGGACGTTGTCCTCTTGTGAAGTTCTCCAGTTGATAAATAGTAATGGTAAATGTTATATTGCAGGGCAGTTTTTTTATAATTCGATGATACACGTTGGCACCTACATGACAAAAGCTGGTATGTCGTGTGGCAGATAAGAGGATTATGATATACCTGGATATCTTTGTACTTATTTGGTGTTGGTATTGGCATTGATGGAAGTCTTAGAAAGGCCTAGAAATAAACTTTTCTTAAGAGAGAAGGAATTGTTTTAGGAGCCCCTTGGCATCAAATGGGGTTTTAAGTGAAGAGCTAGTAAAGACATAGACTGACATGTTTAATTCTTATTTATTCCATTAATCAGTTTATTTGTTCTATTTATACCCCATCACAGCCCCCCAACCCCTTCTCCATTCCTCTCTCTCCTTCATCTCTGAGAAGGGTGAGGTCTCCCCTGAGTACTATTCCACCATTCTACTGAGGCCATCTGAGACAGCTCAATTAGCAGGACAGGATCCACAGGCAGGCAACAGAGTCAGGATAAGCCATGTTGGGGATTTGCATGAAGACCAAGCTGCAGATATACATGTCTGCTGTATATGTGCCATAGGGAGGGGCAGGCGGTAGGTTCAGCACTTGTATGTTCTTTGGCTGGTTATTTACTCTCTGGGAACCACCACCAGTCCAGGTTAGTTGCCTCTCTTGGTCTTCTTGTGGAGTTCCTATCCCCTCTGGGTCCTCAGTCCTTCCTGGAACTCTCCCATAAGACTTCCTGAGCTCAGTCTAATGCATAGCTGTGGGCCTCTGCATCTGTTTCTGTCAGGTGCTGGGTGTAGCCTCTCAGAGAACAGATACACTAAGCTCCTGTCTACAAGCATAACAGAGTATCATTAACAGTGTCAGGGATTGGTTTTTGCCCATGGAATAGATCTCAGGTTGGGCCAGTTACTGGTTTGCCATTCCCTCAGCCTCCACGACATCTTTGTCTCTGCACTTCTTGTAGGCAGGACAAATATTGGGTATAAGATTTTGTAGCTGGGTTCATATTCTTAACCCTCTACTAGGATTCTACTGTCTACCTACAAATGGTAGGCACTTCAGGCCCCATATGCCCTACTGCTAGAAGCCTCATCTAGAGTCACCATCATAGACTCTTGGGAGCTTTAGCCATCTCAGGTCTCTGGCACATCCTAGAGATGTCCCCCTGATTTTCATTCATCCCCCCGCATCTGATCCTACTTCCACTCCCCTTCCCCTCTCCCACCTCATTCTTTCCCTTCCTCCTACTCCAATGAAAATTTTTATTTTCCCTTCTGAATGAGATTCTGCACTGATTTAAAATTGCATCCCTTGAGACTTCAGGCATATTGTTTGTGGTCTGCAGTGCACACAGGGCTGAGCAACTCAAATAACCACTTGGACAGACTGGTCTACATTTATAGTGGGTATTTTTTTCCCATGGAATCACAGCTCCTCTTCACCTTAGCAATCATACAATAGAAGGCACATGGAAGACTAGCATTGTCCAATTAGTTTGATGGGCTTTTAGCATAAGAAGATTCAGTTGTCACAGGAAGCTGTGGAAAGTCAGTCCTGGAATGGCTAATTAAAAGTCATATAAGCAGGAATGCTTGGTTGGAAGGCATCCAACAGGCTAGAGACCCAGATATATCCTTCCATAGTGAAGTTTTTTGATTTTTGATTTTGTTTAAAATGAGCAAAATGGAAAGACACCCAGAGAGAGAGAAAAGATGTGAATACAGAAGTGGGCAGGTTGATGCTGTCCAAGTTTGCCTTACACTATCATCTTCCATAGAGTTCTAAAGTTCAGATGAAACTCCCTCCTTCTCAAATGTCGTGGGCATTTTTGAATATTACCATCAGTCAGGTACTAGGTGAAATCCCAATGTATGTGAATTACTATTGTTTAGGCTAGAATAAATAACACAGCCTTCAACATCACTAACGTATCATCTGTAAGTCCTGCCTCTGTGTCCTTTACCAGATGGAAAACTCAACCTTAGATTTTCTTGATGTTTTTACCCTTAAAGTAACGCACAGTTCTTGGATTTTGTTACCAAGGATGGACATAGACCAGACACATAAGTTTGGCTGTTGGTCCTATAGGATGACTTGACCATAAGAAGAAATCTCTAGTTCTAATTCTCTTGCCTATTCAGGGCCTCTCTGGAAGGTTCCCAATGCATTCTTGCTCTGACAGGTACCTAGGGAACTTAAGCCAGCTTCCTATGACCTAATCTGTTTAGAAGCCACAAAGCCCTCTCCATTGTAGAGTTTAATAGGAAACTACTCTGGGAGCTTTCTGTTCCCAGGCCCCCAGCTAGGGGATGAGAAGAAGCTGGGAGCTGGGTTAACTTCCCACCGTCTTTATGGCTCTTTTATCACTGTTCTAAAATCTTGCTTCCTCCTTATCTTTTCCTGGACAAAGAGCTCAGAGCCTGCCTCTGACTTCAATGGTGAAGAAAAGGAAAAGGAAAAAGGAAAGGATACACAGAGGAAAATATAGATTGCTTTCTCAAGTGTCATTTAGACAAAAGTAGGGCAAAGGATTGCTGAGGCTCCTGTTAAAAGGTGGCGATAGCTCTAGAATGAGATAGGGCTACAGATGAGCAAGTAAAAGACCTAAAGAACCAGTTATTGTCATGCTGGAGCCACCCTGGCTTCCTAGGGAAGACAGACTGATTTAGTCTGAGAAACAATTGTGTGTTGGGCAGGGAATTACAAAGTTGGCATTGCAGAATTGCTTTGGATAATCCAATGCAATCACGGGTAGCTTATCAGCCTCTCGACTTCATAACAGGATGCACCAAAATAGACACGGCACTTAAAACATCTGAGCTCTCAAAGGTACCGTGGCCCATTCTCTCTTCTCAGAAATATCATAGCCCTCTTTTATTTCTCTAGCATTTGATTTTTCTCTCTTTGATGTTTCAGAGCCTAAAAAACTCCTATACTATCAGATACTACATTCTTATTTTACATATATCTTTAGATTCAGCATCCAAAGAATGCCAATGTGGTTTGGTGGGGTAAGGATGAATCCTGTTACAAGAATATATAATAAATATCTCTGACTCACTTAAGTTATTTGGCGGTTTTATGATCTGAAAGGCTAATTCCACATTTATAAAACATAAATAGAAAATACCTACTTTGTAATTTTGACCTTGTAGCCAAATGAATAAAAAGATGGTTTATACAATATTTGATTCTCTATATTTCCTTCCTCCTTTTATTTTTCTTTCTAAAAATCTTATTGTCTATCCATCACAAGGTAAATTCTTTGTTTTTGTCTAGGCTTTGAAGCTATATAGATAAATAGAGTACACTTACTTCCTTTAATCAATACTGTTTAACAAAAGACAGAATGTCATTATATCCTGCATAAGAGGGCCAACTATGTTATGTGTAGGAAAAAGGACATGAGTTGGATTTGGCAGAGGATTCCTAAGATAAGTTCTCCAGTAAGAAGAACTTGGGGTGCACTGTCGATAGATGAGAATGCAACAAACCACAAAACATCTCAGTGTCAGGTGTGTTTGTAAAAACAATGGTCTATTAGGCATAAAAAATATAATGAGGTCATGCAACTTGAAATAATAAATACCCAGAAATAAAATTGTCATAAAATCTCCATATGTAAGCTTTGCTGATGAAAACTCATTGAAGGAGAATTGTTGTAGTTGATATCCTAACCAAATGGGAACCTGTGTCAGTAGATTTGAGATTTCAGACCAAAGGCAGAGAAATATGCTAATCTAATTCAAGAGAGCTATGATGAGAACTGCAATAGGCACAGTGACAGTAAGGATAGAGGACAGAGGCTAGAGTAATGCTCTGTGCTTGAGTTGGCTCTTGGGAGTACTGGCTTCAGTATAGAAATTAATGATGGTTGATGTAGATAATTGAGGAAACCAGAGGCAAGATCAAGTTTATATGAGAAGAAATTGAGTATGGAGCATGTGTAATTGGAGGGATGTGTGAAACTGCTATGTGCAGACACATAGACAGACACTGTGGTGAGGAGCTTATAGCTCAGCAGAGAGTGGCCAGTGATATAGGAGCATCCATTGCTTACTACATACTCCAAATATTCTCTTAGTTGCTTTCAGATCTTCCAATAACTTCAATTTTTACAATTAAAATATCTGAAAAGATATAGTATTTGAAATTTCAATGGGTATTCAAGTAAAAAATTCCCCCTATGACATTTAGTACATGTAAAATATAGGGCAAGGGAGAAAAAATGAGTGAGAGAAGATAGTATCTCTGGCACTCTTGTTTGGTATCAGTGTAACCTGATATTGGATTTATTTGGTTGTTTCAAATGTTCCAAAGTGACTCTGGCCTTTGTGGACCCTTTTATGGCAGACACTTAACGAGAGCTATCTATGAGCTAAAATGACTTCACTTAAGTCTCTGTCTACAGTTTTTTTATAATTTCTCCCCTCCCCTGCCCTTCTGTAATTCCACTTGGTACATTTTTGTCCTATCTACTTTAAGTTCTGCTCAGGATTAACACTTTTGACTGAATTGTAGCTATTCTCTGTTGACTTGGGGCCTCAAATGTAATTAATGTAGAATGAATTCTGTTTCCATGTCCTATATTAAAATTAAAGACACATAAGTCACTTTTTTGAGTTGGTAATTGAAATCATGAACTAATGCCCTCCCCATACTCCTCTCTGCCAGCAGGAATACTTACAAGGGAAGATATGTCAAATGGGGACAGATTACTGGAGGAACACATCATCTGGAAAACTAGAAAAGGCAGAAAAGCAACCACTACAAAGATATAGGGGAACCGTGGGGTTAAACATCACAGAATTAGGAAAGATGGCATACTCAGCATATAAGGCACTATAAAAGTTACAGGTAGAAAAGACCTAACATTTAGGAGAGAAATTCATGTTTAGTGATGAGGGTTATCACTTTGTTCTTTGATGGAAAAATCTGTTTAAATGTGGGGAAGAAATGGCAAGGGGTTGGGGGTAAGTATTGAGGAAGACAACAGATACTAGAAATTAGACTAGGGAGGTGCAAGATCAAAGTCAGTGGGTGGAAGGAAACTGAATGTTAATGAGAGTTGATCCAAAGGGTCAGGAGCTGAGGGGATGCCTGAGGGCAAACAGTGAAAGCCAAGCGTCTGCCCTTTGGGCACTTTTATAGCCTCATAGCTTGTGGAAAGGAAGGGGATCAAGAGCATACTGATGAGGTAGGGACTGACTAGAAGAACTGTCTCATCCTCCAAAAGAGTGACCCAGAAGCATGCATCTCAATGCCTTTGCTCATGGCCCAGAAGTTGAAGGAGGCAGAAAGTTGAGAGAGATCACAGTAGATTGCTTGAGTTTTCTCACCGAAGTTGGGGACAGAGCTCCAGAGTGTGGTGAGTCACTGGCTGAGTCACTTATTCTAATCCACTCATTTAGAAACTAGAAAGGCCGAGTTGCATAGGGTGGTATTATTATGCCTAACACAAGAGGGGCAGAAATAGTGATTCAGAACCATCAAGTGACTTGCTTGAGGTCACACAGGTGGCTAATGCTACAGTCTGTACTACATCAAGAGTCTCCAGATTTGTCAGAAAATTGGCATCTAGTAGTCTAGTAGTCTTAAGAGATGTTTATGTATCATCTTTAGCAGGGCTTCAAAAAAAACAACCCCAAGGTTTAAAAATAGAAAATAACAGAAATAGTTCAAAGTAGATGAATCTGTCATCACCTTTCCCCTCTCCATGTAATGAATGACCAAGTTTTAACAAATACTTACCAAACATCTCAAATCTAGTCACTCTCAGAGGCTCTGCACTGTGATGTCAAATATAAAACAATATTTAGTGAGCACCAACCCTGTGCCGGGAACATCTCTAAGTGTTTGCATATGTACATGCCTGTAATCTTCCAAGCAACCCAACAAGGAAGGCAAGCTCCAATATCTCCATAGTACGAAGAGAGCAACCACCATGCAGAGACGCTAACTGCCTCAAACCCAGATGCTATGTAATGAGCTAGCCTTGCTCAGCTCTGGTGCTCATGGTTTTGACACTGTGATGCAGTTTCTGCTCTCAAGCAGCTCCTTTCCTTCAAGAACAATGAGAATAAAAGGTTGGTTTTCCCAAGTGAAGCATCCTCTAACAGGTCGACGAAACAGTTCACAGCGAGTAATACTAGTTGTGTATGATGGAGTGAAACTGGCAAGTTCCCACCAATCAGAAGTCTATGAAGGAGAGGCCATCGTGGACTGGATTGTCTGGCAGGGAGGATCCTCCCTAATCTGAGAGTGATAAAGAGCTTGAAAGTGGCAAGCATTGTTCTATAGTTCATCAAAATTGTACCCATCCTTCATTTTTCATGAGGAAATGAGCAGAGTAAGAGTTGGGGTACGGGCAAATTCATATTCACTACTTCCGGCTTCATCCATCCAATGGAGAGTCATTGAGTGTTCTGCTCTGTGTTGTGCTATGTGTGGGAACTTCACCATGTCAAGATTCTTTGACTAGAGATCATATCTTCTTATCTCTGTATCACACATTTCACTAATGTTCAAGGACAGAAATGTTTGCTTAATTTAATTGATGTCATTAATGTAGTTCAGGTAGTTTTGATTGTGTACATTTGTATAAACTCTGTAGGCTCTGAGATTAAACTCAAATCACCAAGCTAGACTTTTGCTCCTCTCAGGCCAGTAAGTACCTCTCCAGGACTTTTGTTTTCAGTAGACCTAAGTTAGAACACCTCCTGTCATGCAAGAGGCTCTAGGACCATGTAACTGATGGACAAACAAATGAGCAAGTATATTGATCCTTAGCCTTCCGTGGAGGATTTTTGGATTGCCACGAAAAGTTACTGGCTTTGTTTCTAGTTTATATACCTATCAATATTATATTGTAATAAGGAGTTTATATTGAGACCCAAAGCATCTGGCTGTAGCCTTTGGATTAGTATTCTATCATATTGCCAAAAGCAAATGACTTAGAACAGCCCTTATTTACTGTTGCATTTTCTATAGATCAGAAGTCCAAGTAGATCATGGATCTCAATTGACTCCAAAGCTTTCTTTCCCAAGCTAAGATCAATTTTTGAAGTTTTCTTTCTGGGGACTTAAGATGATGCTGTCATTGTTTTCAGTTCCATGTGGCCAAAGTCTCTCTTTCTCACCCAAAACATCTAAAAGGGCTACTCTGCTCCTCGGTGTTAGCCTTCTTGTCATGTTGATCTGCGTGTACTCAAACTAGTAAAAGACTATCCTTCTATGATGTTGAGTTTGCCTGTCTTTCTCTTCTGATTAATTTCCCTTTTTCTTAAGTAAAATTTTCTCTCTTATAACAGCTCTTGGAATTATATTGGACCTGTCAGGAAAATCCAAGATCAGATTTCTATCTTAAGGTTTGAAACCTCAATAAAGTCTGCAAGGTCCTTTTGTTGTTTAGTATGATATCTTCAAACATTCAGTGGCACTTAGAACTGGACATTTTTGGAAATCCTTCTGTCAACAGCTTTCCTTTAGGGAATGTGTGTTCAGTACTCAGAACAACCCCTGATGTTATTTTTTTCTAAAAAGCACACATCTGCTCCAGGACTGGATGTCTGCTATCTCTATGGCTCTAGTCCCAGAAAAAAATAGAAATTATTTGAAAGAAAATACATTTCCAAATAGTTCCCATTGTATCATAGATTACATTCTTAAATCATTCAAAGAACTCAGAGAAGACTAATAGTTGTGGTGGTAATGAAAGTGGTAATAGATTTGACATAAGAGAATATGCCGATTATCAAGGCAAATTCAAACCAGTCAAATTTAGGATCTACCAGATAGAAGTGACAAATATACAGATAAAATGAAAAACAAGTGTATTATTTATTTTCTCTTGCTATGATAGACCATCCTAACCAAGAACAACATAGAGTGAGAAAAGGGTTATTTTAGCCTACAGTTCTAGAAGGGATAGCAATCTACTATGTTAGGGAAGACATGGAAGAAAAATTATAAGAGGAGGCTGGCAGTAGGGAAGCAAAAAGATTACATTTCCTTCCTGTAGGGGAGCTCAGAGAGAAGAAACAGTGGAATCGGATGTAATAGCTCAAAGCCTGGCACCAGTTACATTCTTCCCCAGAACAGCTGCATCTCCTATACATTTTATAGCATTCCCAAACAGTACCACCTACTGGGGACCAAGTGTCCATACTCAGGAGCCTATGGGGAACGTGTCTCATTCAAGCCACTAGGACAGGTAGACAGAAACACAGAAAATTTTCTGGAATTAGGAACCTTTTTCCCTCTCCATAGCTTTTCTTAATACTCATCTTAATCTATTCTTACTAGATAAAGATTACACAAAGGGTGGGAGCTCAGTTTGTTACCTAGTAGTTTACATCAATCACCCCTTGATACAATGCCAATCTTCCAAATCTAGCCAGACCAACCATTTAAAGAAATTTCCTCAGAGAGGGCCAGGCACTAGGAAAGGTCAGCAAAGCCTCTCACAGTTAAAAATAGAAAGCCAGGAAACAAAGGACACAGTGCAAGTTTTACAACCACAAATTAAATGCAAGGAATGACACACCATTACATAAGCTGCAGAAAATATCATTTAAATGTCAAAAGAGCTGAAGATGTCTCTAATCATGGGAGAAAATCCCAAGAAATAAGCTCAATGCCTTAATTTTTATTGTACAAAAATGTAAAATATGGCATGGTTTGGTGACATAAAATATAGAAATCAGTTGTATTTTCTGACTGCTCATAGGAATCCTTAGGTTTATCTTATGCAACTTTAGCTTTTTTAAATTCCCAAGATTTTCAGAGACTGGGAATATATTTGAATCAAAGAGGATTAATTTACCTATCGTGTGGAAGTATAATCTGTGTGCTATTCGTTACAGTCCAGTCACCTGTATAAGCTACATCTTCACTGGGAGGAATGGGGACAGGATGAATCCCTCTGAATGTATGACTATGATTGCACATACATTTTTACCCTCTTGAAAATTAGCTTCGTGGAAATTGGTTCTGGTACTTCTGCCGCCTACTTGCATTTTAGAGCTCTGTTTTGAAGCTTGTGAGATATATTTAAAAACATCATATTAACATTTTAGTCTCTGTCTAGATACAGTAGTTTCACATATGTTGTTCTTTGGCAGATGAAGAATTTTACTAGTTTTTGTTTGTCAAAGATATCAATCCAAGCAAAGCTAAATATACATGTACATATGTGTACATGCATGTACATTTATATATGTATGTACAGAGAATTAGTTTTTGTCTGTTTATTAAACATGTCTTGAGCTTCTACTTTGTTCTCAGCAATGACCTGAGAAAAGATTATTAAAACACAGGTCCCAGGACCCATGGAGCTATTAAAATACTTTTGAGGGAAAAATTAAAACTGTATATTGTGGTTATTGCTGCAATAACAGCCAGAAGTACAGATGACGAAGTTTGTGAATGTAGAAAAGCAAAACATTAAATGAGAGAGATCAAACAACAACCAAAAAAGGATTTAGCAAGACTTCCTGGAACGAGTTTATTTTAATGCAAAGGTCTTTTAAAATGCATTGTCTATTGGATCTATTGGTGATGGAGCTCGGGGTAAAATTCTGCAGCTTAGAAGAACATGAGATATGAAGGATTAGAGTTAGAGTGGAAGAGAGAGAAATGAGTCCTCTTAAGGGATGCCTATAACTGTTCAGAGCTGTGGCTTCCATAAGCATAAATCTATTAGGAGCAAAGAGTGGGGTCCATCTTCTCACACTGAAGAAAACCAAGCCAAGTAGCTCATCTGTTCTGGAACTGTGAGGATCAGGATTCGAAGGGCAACTAAAGCATCCACCTTTAGAGTAAACTTCTCCTGGCCTGTGTTGGATTGTGCTGCACTTCAGGACATGGGTTTCTCTTCTCTGTCAGATACTACTCCAATGAAAAACAGAAGCACAATACACTGTGCACTTGAGGTAGTCTTGAAAATAGCTAGAGAGTAGGGGTAGCTTGATAGAAACTCAAGAAACAGGATAAAAGGTAGCAAGGAAACCATCAACGTGTCTCCAGCTTGTTCACAGATTGCTTTGCTCGCTCAAAGCACTCCAAAATTAGAAAAGCTACAGTCCTTTGCCAAGAATTCAGTATGCAAATATTTCCTAATAAAGAAGCCATAGGAGAAACTTGAAATTTTTGTTGCAGTGTTCCAACACACTGACAGTGTTTTTTTGTTGACAGTGCAAGATTAGAAAGCAAGCACAATGAAGCTCACTTGCAAGAACACCCGCTTTAAAACCAACCCTGCTGTCACAGGAAACACCCGCTTTAAAACCAACAACCCTGCTGTCACAGGAAACACCCGCTTTAAAACCAACCAACCCTGCTGTCACAGGAAACACCCGCTTTAAAACCAACCCTGCTGTCACAGGAAACACCCGCTATAAAACCAACCCTGCTGTCACAGGAAACAACTTCGGGGTTGGCTTGTGTGTGTGTGTGTATTGGAAAAATCTAGTGAATGCAAAATACTGAAACATAGCTGTTAGTTGCATATCTAACATTGGCATTGAGAATATTTTTTTTTAATTTCAAGTACCACAGTTGTGTTTTGATTCAATGATACAGTTTTGCTCTTTTATATAAAAAATAAATTAATACTTTATTGTAAAGTACTTTCAAAGTAAAAACAAAATTATTTTGTGGTATTAGTCAGACACAAAGTCTATCCATCTCAGCATCCATGCTGTTAGAAGAGCCATTGTGAAGCGCTGGAGCTTTGCTTTGTGCCTTATTCTTTCACTATAAATTGCACTTTAATGCACTTATCCACAACAAAAATAAAAATAAGAAAGAAAACATCCTGACAGTTAAAACTACATGGATATATGTAAAGACATACAGGTGTTGGTACAATATAACATATTCTGTGAGAACAAGATCAAGAAGAATAAATATTAGGAAATGAGGAGGGATAGGAGCAGGTAAAGGACATATGAAATAGGATCTAGAGGTAATGTCACATCTAGTAATTGTTGGTATGTTTATAGCCTTCAGTTCAGAAAGGCATTAGAAGTAAACAGTAGTTGAGGGTTAGCTTCAATACTTGCTTCAGCTGACAGCCAAATCTCTGGACAAAATTCTTCTCTCCCAACATCAAGAAAAACCATAAGCAAAAGGAAGGGACACTTAAAACAGGTTGATATGATGTGAAGACGTCCACACAGAAGCCAGGCACTAAATTAGAACAGGAAGCCAGCAAAATGCTAGAAGATTCAGAAGAGTATAACATTAGTCCAAAAGTACTTACAGGTGGCTGTCCTTCCCCATGGCATCTGACTACACAAAAGTAAGAAAGAACAAGAGAGGGTTTGGGGAGAGGGAGAGGTAGGGAGGCATGGAGGGAGGGAGAGACAGAGGGAGAGAGAGAGGGGAAGGAAGAAGGAAGGAAAGGCAGGCGGGAGACAGGAGGAAGAAACGAAAGAAGACAGAACAAAGCTCCTGTCTTTAAGATCTGCCTCCTAAGGAGGGAAACATATTCATGTACAACTGTCTACACTATGAATTCTTTACACAGCAGAAAGTTGACTTGAGAGAAGATGGAGACTTCAGTGACTAGCTACTATTTGAATGGAAGCCTTACAGGTAGGGTTGATGTCAACAAAAAGAGAAAAAGAAAGTTAGTAACTGATCAAGGTCAGGTACCACAGAAGTTATTCCAGGTAAATATTTGACCTGAGAGAAGATAAGAAAGACAGGAGGACACAGCCAACAGGGCTCCTGAGCAATAGGGAAGCGCAGTACTATCAGAAGGTCTTTGCTACTATGCCTACTACAGGGATTCTTTTAGGTGGTAAGTGGCAGACAGTTCTAGACAGTCCTCTTTGTGACCAAGGCACTCATTCCAGTTTGAGAGGCAGAGCATACATAGAAAGTATCACTTACCTTCTCAGAATAGCCTTGTGCCCTCAGCAGGCTATGGAGTTCAATCCAGGCCATTAAACTATAAACAAATTTTTAGAAGGTATTCTAGAAGGTGTTTTTTTTTTCCAATGCAGGAAGGACATGGCTGTCTTTTCCTATTTCATTTTTTTCATTTATTCTTCTTTCTAGTCAGTTTTCAAAGATTAGCCATCTCTCAACTAGAAAGGCAGAAGGTTTATGCTAAGAATCCTAGAGGGAAGAGAGAAAGAGCTTGATCAGGCATCTATAAGGGCTCTGGGCTGTCTGCTGCAGACTCCTTGTAAGAGACACACAAACTTGTTTAAACCTCCATGTCCAAGTTTCTATCAAATACATCTGACATTGGTCCCAATTAACACTAGTGACTCATGAGAAAAATAAAACAAGTTGAAGGGGAAATTCTTTCTGGGAGCTCTAAGCTCTACACCTGAGATGGACACAGAACTTTCCAGATATTCCCAGTCTGCATTTTGCAGATCATCCCAGAATTTTTTTTCCACCCCACTTTGAAGAATTAAATGTTCATAGGATAGCCATCCAAAAATCAATCCAACAGATATTTCCTGTGTCCCTTCTACATTTAAGAATTTGCTAGATATCAACAATACAAAAAAAAAAAAAAAACCTGATGTGGCTGACTTTCTCAGGAAGTTTATCATCAAATGGAAACAAATATGTCAAAGTGAGTCACAAGGGGCTCACAAATGACTGAGTCAGTAAAGGTGTTTGTGGCCCAAGCCAGCTAACATGAGTTCCCACCCCAGATTTCAGCCATCCCCAACATTTACACTATAATTTGATTATTGAAGCATTAGTCCTGTAGAAGTTTGTTTCCTGGTACTCAAGGCCAAGAGCCTTGAGTTAAGGGTATACATCAGTCACACATATGTATATTGACTAAGTAGCTGAAAACATTCCACCATGAGAGACACAATTACCATAAGAAAATGGATATGGATGGCTACTCTGTTTTGACAAGCTTCCATAAACTTCCACCCTCACTTTTACAAGCCAGTGCTTTTAAAACACGAAACATTTAACTTCCTCAGGTTGCAGAGTGGATGGAATATCTCCTCTTTATGCTCTGATAGCTGCACTAACAATCTATAATCTCTATTACTATCTGCACCTGAATGTTTAATATGAACATTTAAGTTCTTTCTTTCCAGACATTTATCAAACACTCTTGATTGCCTACTGTGTGCCAGACCCCTGGCAGGTGCTGAGATAATAAAATGGAGTAACAAGGTGCTTGCTCTCAAGCTCCTGGGAACCTGATCATATGAAAGGGAAAATGTAGGAACAAGCAGGCATATAAGAGAGCTGAAGAAAGAGTGTATATTGTTAATCCTAGGAAGCCAAGAATCTCGTCTATAGTATAACTTAGACAGTGTGGAAAGGCTTTCTACAACAATGTATTAGGCCACTAACTCTGTCCTGATATATAGCCCTTACTTCAAGTCAGGTGGGTAGGATGTCCTCAGTACCCATATATATCCTCAGGTATTGTGAACCCTTCTGTACTACAAAAGTTGAAATGGGCTTTTAGTGGGCTCAAGGGGATGCTGGTATCTATCTTTATATGACACACACAAAGTGCTGTCAGTCTGAGTCTCACAAACATTTAGAAAGCATAGTCATATATTTTACAAATCCTGTCATTTTCAGATTATGGTAGGTGATTTTCACAAACATTTATGTCATAATATTACTTGTTCTTAAAGATTATTGAATGAGAGGCTGGAGAGATGACCCAGTGGTTAAGAGAATTGGCTGTTCTTCCAAAGGACCCAGGTTCAATGCCCAGAACCCACTAACTTTATAAAACTGCAGTTCTAGGGCACCTAACACCCTCACACAGATATATAGACATGCAGGTAAAACATCAATGCACATAAAAACAAATTAAAAATTATGGAATGAGATAAAATAATGAGTATTTTTCTACTTGATTCTCAACTTCTTTGCTTCTGCAGTGGATGGTTGAGCTTTTCTGGACATTGGGTATTGTATTTCTACTATTTCTTTAGTGTCATAGTATCCCTCACTGGTGGTGAGCAATGATTTCTCCTTTTATTAAGAGATGTCAGGGTTATGGAGAGGTCCCAGTGAGTAAGGGAACTTGCTTTATAAGTGTGAAGACCTGAGTCTGGATCCCAAGAACCCACATAAAAAGCTGAGTAGAGTTATGCATGCTAACCACAGCATTGGGGAACAGAGTCAACTGGATCCCAAAATCTTGCTGGCACAAACTGTTAGCTTCTTGTTCAGTAATAGACATTGTCATGGGGCAATAAGTTCTACAGCAATATAGGAAGACACTTAGTGCCTTGTTTAGTGCTCTGCATGCATATTTGCATACTCATGTACATGTGCCACACACAAATACTCTATCCCAAGCACACAAATTTCATGTATGCTTTGAAAAATTATGTGGCTTCTGTATGATGACAATATTTATTTAGCTTTACAAAAGTCAGTTAGGTTAGAAAAGCATTTGACAGATCAACTGCTACATTCCCAGAGGTGACAACTGTCTCCTCTTCTTCCTCTTTCCTCTCTCCTTCCTCCTCCTCCTTCTTCTTTCCTCCTCCTCTTTCCTCCTTGCCTTCCTCCATCCTATTCTTTTTCTTCCTCTTCCCTACTTCTCCTTCTTCCTCCCCTTCCACCCCCTTCATTTTCTTCTTCTCATTCTAATAGGGTCTCTCTATGCAGCTCAATTGTCCTTAACTCAAACTATCTCAAGCTAGCATTGGATTCCTGATCCCCCTATATCAGCCTTCTGATTATGGAATTACAGGTGTGTTTCACTGCACCCAGATCCCTGGAAGTGATTTCTAACACCTTCTTTTGGTCATTATTGTCTTCAATTTCTTCCTATAGCATCACAGTAATCTGTCAAAGACCATCATGATGAACAAGAAATAGGGGAGGGTTATACTTGGGCAGCATGGTTTGTGTGGGCTTATTTAGCATAGACCTTTGCATCCATGAGAAGTTTGGGACTGTTAACACTGAAGAACAATTCCTAGGATCAATGCTTACACCAGCCCCTATGAGTGCTAACTCCCAAGCTGTGTGGTAAACACTCACAGTCAGCTCATACAGCTCTGAGTTGAGATGTGTAAATATGCCTACTTAAACCTCACATACTAATACTGTGGTTAATCTGAAAACTCAAAGCTATGTATGTATATTTTGCTTATATTCTAAAACACACCTCTCTAAGGTATTGTGGTGGTTTGAATAAGCTTGGCTCATGGGATGTAGCACTATTAGGAGCCATAGCCATATTGGAGGAGGTGTAGTCTTGTTAGAGGAAGTATGTCATTATAAGAGTAGGTTTTGAGTTCTCCTTTTTGGCTCAAGCTCCATATAGTGTGGAAGAGAGCTTCCTCCTGACTGCCTGCAGAAGACAGGGATGTCCTTGGATCAAGACATAGAACTCTTCTCCAGCCCCACATCTGCCTGCATGCTACTATGCTTCCTGCTATGATGATAATGGACTAAATCTCTGAAAGTGCAAGCTAGTTCCAATTAAAGAGTTGCCTTTATCATGGTGTCTCTTCACAGCAATGAAACCCGAAGACAGATGTGAATTATATTTTAAGCTGGTGTTCTAGGAAATTAACCATGTTCCACATACTGTACCTATACATATTGCCCATAAAAGGGACATGCGATCTCCAAAACAAAGCTTTTCTGACAGAGCTGTGCACAACTGTAGCGTCTGGGCATCCAGCGTGTTTCCATTTGTGCTTTCAAGGATTTTATAGATGACTACACTTACAGATCATGAAGAGGCCATGAGATAGGTTCAGTACTTGTGATGCTCGACTGAGTTGAACATCATGATGTGGAACAGTTCAGATCTTAGAATTAACCCATCAGCATAGTTTATCTTAGAAAATGCTCCACACCGGGCTGATAGCTTTTTCAAGGACCACTTTTTAAAGACATGGAGAGTGTTTGTTTGTTCTTTAAATTGCATATATGTGTGTTTCTTGAGTTTGGGTTTGTGCAGTGCCTGCAGAAGTCAGAAGGTGGTGAAATATCTCCTAACTACTTAGTTCTCAACCTGTGGGTTGCAACCACTTTGGGGGTTAAATGATCTTTTTATAGGGGGGTCTCCTAGATCATCAGAAAACATATTTTCATTATGATTCATAGCAGTAGCAAAATTAAAGTTATGAAGTAGCATGAGGAACTGTGTTAAAGGTTTATAGCATTATGCATATTGAGGACCACTGTCCTAACTAAAGTTATAGTAATAAGCTTCCTAATGTGGGTGCCAGGAGTTGCATTGAAGATTTCTATAAAGGCACTGTGTGCTCTTAACTGCTTAGCCATTTCTCCAGCCCCTCAAAAGCCACTTTTTTTTAAAAAAGATTTATTTATTTATTATATGTAATTACACTGTAGCTGTCTTCAGACCAGAAGAGGGGGTCAGAACTCATTGCGGGTGGTTGGAGCCACCATGTGGTTGCTGGGATTTGAACTCATGACCTTCTGAAGAGCAGTCGGTGCTCTTACCTGCTGAGCCATCTCACCAGCCCCCAAAAGCCACTTTTGAATTAGTAAGTCAATTAGCATTTATTATATTTGACTCTCCTTAGTAGCCAATAAGTTGAGATAGACTGCTATTTTGGAGTTCAAAATTGACTTTTCACATATCACTGTGTTAATTCATGGGAGAACTAACTGAAGGTCCTTGAGCTTCTGCCCACTGGTGCATGTTATCAGATACTGTCCACATGCCCACATTCATAGCCTGCCCCCATCCTTCCCCATTCCATCCCATGACCATACCATTTTAGGAAAGAACATTCATCCACACAGATCATATTGCCTTTTCTGGTTCAAATGCCTGGTGCAGGGTGAAAGCTATTTTCTAAATCCAGTAAATCTTGTCAGCCTAGATTCAGTGTAACTCTGTGATGGAATGAACAAATTACAGATGGCAGCAATAGTTTGTTTCCGGGTAAAGGGAGTGGTTCCTATCCACTTTATTCTGTCCCTTAAAGTTTCCTCTTGGAAATTGTCTCAAATCACTCAGCAAGAGAAGCTAGAATGAAATGGCCCACCCTGAAATGGGACAGGTATCTTTAATGATATATCGACATCTGAGGCTCTATTGGTCATGCCCCAAACTAAATCCTTGGTAATCTTGCACAAGTCAATAGAAATAAAATAAACATACTTTCTTTTGTGAAAACCACATTTCACGAATATCATTAATATGATAATTTGCTAACTTTCTGTGGAATTTTCTGTAAAATGATCCAAATCTTATCTGTTCCTTCAGGAAAAGAGCACAGGATATTTTTTTTCTGCAATTCTCTTCTTTCTACAATTCCATTTCCCTTAACAACTTCCATGCCTAACTTTTTGCCCCCTAGCAAATGTGTATTCTTAACATAATTGGTTACAACTTCCCTACTATGAGATATATCCTTATGAAGTATCCACATCAACTATTTTTAGTTTATTCACAGAATTGTGCAGGCAATGCGAGATTCTGAACTTCAAATATTTCTATGGTGTGCAAGGAAACAATGTGTCTATATTCACTCTGTACAGCCTAGAAGTACCAAGAACCATTGATCTGCATTTTGTTTCTAAAAACTTGCCTACTCTAGATGTGTCACAGAAATAAAATCAGACAATATGTGATCTCTTGGGATAGGCTTCTTCCACAGTTATCTCCAAGGTCCACTCCTCTTAAACGTTCAATAGTATTCCATCACATGTGTGTAATGCATTTGGTCCATCCACTTATCAGCTGCCAGGTGTCTGGGCTGTTTCTGCATTCTGGTTATCATGAATACATCATATGGTGACCCTCTTCAAACGTTTCAGGAATTGGAAAGCTTTGTCAAAGTTGTTGAACAATTAATGTCACAGAAAACTAATGAATATTTGGTATTTCCTCACCCTTATCAACAAGTCCTTTTGCTGTTTTACTATTTCATTTAACCTTTCCCATCCCACTGGGTATAAGTGACTGGTCATTGTGGTTTTTAAGCATGTCTTTCTTGAATAATGGTATCTTTTTCTATGCTTAAGACCCATTAGAACATATTTTTTTAAAAAAAGCTACTAATCTTCACTTTTAAATGGCTTTTCTTGTCTTCTTATTATCAGATTTGCTATATAGTTTGGACACAGTTATATCCAATTATCAGTTATATAGCTCACATGTAGTTTTCCATCCTCTAGTTATTGCTCTTGTTTAGTTTCTTGCTTAGTATTATTTATGACACAGTATTTTGATTTCTTTTTTTTTTTTGCTACTTATGCTTTTAGTGTTATGTAAGAAATAATTGTATAACACAATGCTTTGAAATTTTATTGCTATATTTTTTAAAGAGTTTAATATTTATGACTTAGGATTTGATATATTACACATTTGGAGATAATTTTTCATGTGTTATGTTGTAGTCAAGATACATTTTCTAAGCATAGGTGTCCAGTAGTTGCAACACCATTTATTGAAATGACCATTATTTACTCCATTGGATTGCCTTGACACCTTTGTAGATCATTTGTTCCTGGACTTTCCATTCTATCACTTATATCTATGCCTATACCTATTCTCATACCCATATCTATACCTGTTCCTATACATATACCCATACATATAACTAGATAAGCCAGTGTTGTATTTAATTCATTGTAAGTTGTTTTGAGATTCTTCTTATTGCCCCCTACTCTTTCTTCTTGGAGCTGAACCTATGGTCTTACATATGCTAGGCAAGAGCCTATATCTAAACTATAACCCAAGTCCCTAGAGCTAGGGAAGTTTTATTATATTCCTAGTAGGTTTTATAATAAAGGATGTGGAACTGGGCACATGCTTTTTCTTTCTGTATCTATTGAGATAATTGTTCTTTTAAAATATTAATTAATATGGCATATTACTTTAGTTGACTTTTAAATATTAAACCAACTTCCTATTCTTAATCATGGTGTCTCATGCTTTTGTGTTATGAATTTAATATACTGGCATTTGCATCTATGTTCATAGTAGATAATGGCCTATATTTTTCTGTGGATTCAGAATGGTGCTGGCTTTGTTAAATGAGTTGGAAAGGCTTTCATTTTTCATTTACTTTTATATGGATTTGTGTTCACTTTTTGAAAGAGTTTGGCAAAATTCAACAGTGAAACCACCTAGTCCTGAGAGTTTTTTGGTTTGTTTTGGTTTTTTTTTTTTTTTTGCTGAGTGCTTTGTGGATCAAGAGTGTATAAGAAAGAGAACAATAGAGTGTAATGGAAGACAACTGTTAGGTTTTAAGAAGCAGTTTTGGAAGCCTGGGTAGCAGGAGCTGCTGCGACTTCCTGCTGCTTGCCTGTTAGAGTCCCCTTTGTCAGCTTCAGGTTTCTTCCCAATGTGGGACTTGCTTAATCTCTCAAATTTATTTCTTACTGTTTCTTTCATACTATAGGCACCATGCATGACAAACTAGTCTCAGAAATCAGTGCTCTTCTGCAGGCACAGTGTTAAGATTGACAATGAACCTATAACCAATTCTCCAAAAGATAAGCTCTCTATCATCCCCGAGCAGTGGTGGCACACACCTTTAATCCCGGCACTTGGAAGTCAGAGGCAGGTGGATTTCTGAGTTTGAAGCCAGCCTGGTCTACAGAGTGAGTTCCAGGACAGGCATGGCTATACAGAGAGACCCTGCCTTGAAAAAAACAAGAAAAAAAATCTCTGTCACTCCATAACTTTGTGCATAAAACTCTTACTTCATAAATGCTGGTGATTTCATGTGTGATTGACCTAAGGATGAAGGTTCACTTCTGGTATCACGTTCATAATCCAGACTTCTTTCATGCTCCAAGTGTATGTAGTAGGGAAAAACCTTGGGTTGCTTTTGTTTATCTTCCTATTCCTTGCCTATCATAAATACTCATGGCAAGATCTGTGCTTGATTCATGTCTTTATCCTAAAGCTGCCAGAGTGCATGACACACAGTACACATGTAATAAATATTTGCTGAATTAATGGAAAGACCGGATTTCTAGAATGAGATTTTCCCCTTCATTTCAGATAGCTGAGATATTATCATGGTTCTCTGTATTTCTCAAAACACCAGGTGCAACACTGATAAATGCTCATTGTAGGTAATGCTGCTGAATGACAAATTAATATTATAATGTCAGCAACATATTTTGAACTCTCATAAAAAAGCATCATAAAAACCCCAAAGTAGCTATAAAAATGAAATGATAAAAATCTACTTGGATGACATCTCTTTTTGAAAACACAAAGCTAAATCTGTTGTGTTTTGATACGTAATTACACTTGAAGGTTTTAGATGCGACAGAGCTGTGTTTGGGAATTCTGGTGATCACAGCATTGCTGCTTGATACCAGAGAAGGGAAAATCCATTTTGTAAGCTTTCCAGCAACAAGCTTAGTTTCCAGTGTCTGGAAGCAATTTCCAGTGATGTTTACTGAAATGTCTTAGACTTCAGGAAACACAAGAGCACTGTGGGATTACCAATGACAGGAGCAGATCTGCTGCATCTTATCTTCTCTCTTGTCACAAGAAGAAGTTGGACAAGCAGAGTGGCAGCATTGACCATGGCATGAGCAGCACACCATACCACCCAAACATGATTAGCAAGCTCTTTTAAACATGATATTAAGGCCTACATCAACCAGAATTTTCCAGACAAACAGATATAAGTCTCTCTCTGTCTCTCTCTCTCTGTCTCTATCTCTCTCCCTCTACCTCCTCCTTCTCCCTAACCCCTCTGCCCCCTCCTTCTCTCTTGCTGTGTGTGTGTGTGTGTGTGTGTGTGTGTGTGTGTGTGTGTGTGTGTCTAAAATGACATTGTTTTAAAGAATTGTCTCATAGAGTCATGGGGTCTAGCAAATCCAAACCTTGCTAGTCTGGCTGGTAGACTAGACACTTGGGCTGGAATTGAGTCAGAAGTTTCTAGGTGAGGTCATCATTTTGGAACTAGGGAAGATATTGGGGCTACCATTTTGAGGAAGGACCTCCTCTTCTTTGGAAACCTGTGTTTGTTCTTCAGATGATTAGGAGAGATGTTGTACACTATTTAGGGTAATGTTTCTCACTTAAATAAAGCAGATGGAGAATGTCAATCACATCTGCAGGTGTTTCACAACAATCCAGATGAGTGACTATGTGAATACTCTAGACTAGCCAAATGGATACATAACAATTATAACAAGGTTCTTTGACATTTAACTCCAGCTTCTCTTGACCACACCATGCATCTCCTTTTCCAGCTTTTCATGCCTATACTTAGTTGTTACTTCTGTTCAGTCTCCTGCTTTTTCCTGTCTTTCAATGGATGTGCTGGACCCTTCATCCCTATCCTGGACTTTCCCTTCCATCCCAGGTATCCTACTTTTACCTGTCTTCCTGTACAAGAGTCCTTTACCTTCCTAAACCTGGATGTTTTTCCATTCAGATATCACTCCTTGAACCTCTGACATAGTTGTTGGCTATGAAGTCTCCTGGC
This sequence comes from Mastomys coucha, assembly GCF_008632895.1. Taxonomy (NCBI): domain Eukaryota; kingdom Metazoa; phylum Chordata; class Mammalia; order Rodentia; family Muridae; genus Mastomys; species Mastomys coucha. The sequence goes on from NW_022196900.1 coordinate 61,651,290, forward strand.
TCTGCTTCATATTATTCTTAAATATATTTGTGGCAGCTGTTCCCATCCTTGTGTCCTGAATTGCTCCAGAACCTCATGATTTTTTGTTTGGCTTGGTTTTAATATCTTTGATCCCCATAGGTGATAGATTCTCATTTATGTACCCATCTTTATCCTCAGTTGGCCAGGTACTGTGCCAGCCTCCCAGGATACAAAGATCAATTAGACAATCTTCTCATTCACTGAAACAGCACAGGCTTGTGGGGAAGGCAAATAAGCAAGCTGTAGGTGTCCATTAGAATCTGGAGACTGAGTTAATTCCTGATGGAGAGGTGTAGTCTCTCCCTGTCAGTATCTCCCCCACCTAAACACTCCTACCAACAGACTGCATTAGCCAGACAGTGGCTTTCAGGGTGCTGAGAATTCTGTCCTCACAAGACTTGTGGGGGAGCAGTGTGTGTGGCGTGATGTGAGGAGCATGAAGGAGGGCAGTGGATCCAAAAATAACTCAGTTGCTAAGATGCCAGATGCATGCCATGCTGGTAATTCATTATTTGGGTTTAGAATTAACCTATCAGAAAATGCATCTGGAAGAAATGTCAAATACCTGTGCTAAGGTCTCTTTCAAAATCCCTTCTCCACTTTCTTTTTCTCTGCTTTCTTTTTTCCTCCTTTAAAACTTAGCTACATTGACCTCTCTTGCAGATTAAGGTGGTAGGGGTTTCTCCTCAGAGTCCCCTTAGCACCCTGTACCTGACACATTTTGGCCTCTCATCCTTTCTTGCTTTTCTCCTTACCGTTTGCCACTAGCCTGAAGTCTCACAGAAAACATCTTTTCATCTTTATGACCTCAACATCTGTCACAGTACCACTTAGTAAGATGTTTATGGATTTGTGGGTGGATCCAAGTAGTTCTATGTGACGTGGATCTGCCATTGCCTTTCTGCTCCTATTGAATGAGTTCTGGGCCCATGTGAGGGACCCTTTGGTGAAAGAGAACTGATAAGTAGATAAAGAGTAAGGGTCTTAGAGAAGCCATGATGTCCCTGGGGTTGTTCTAGACTCTGATCTCTGTTGCTATTTACTTGTTTAGTTGGTTCATAAAATAGTTCTTGAATTAAGCATTCTCTTCTGCTCATTTTGTGTCTATAGCATGCAAGCTGCCATGCCTCAGAGTCTGTCAAGTCTAAAGGATGCTACACATGCTTTATTTCTAAAGGAAAAATGATTCAGCCTGTCTTTCCTTCCATGTGATGAAAACACAGACTTCTCCTTCCTCTTCTTCCTGTTTTTCTCCTTCCCCTCTACTCTCTCTGCCTCCCCTCCCTCTGCCTCTCTTTTCCTTGCTTCTCCCCCCTCTCTGCTCTCCACCCTGTCTCTCCTCCCAGCTCAGTCTCTTCTCCCATCCTACCACCTCTCCTTCCCCCATCTCCCCTCCCCCCACATCTCTCTTCACCCCTGCCTCTCCTTACCCCCTCTACCACCATCTCTCTGTCTCTCCTCCCATCCAACCCTGTCTCTCTTCCTCCTGCCTTTCCTTCCCACCCACTAATATTCTCTCTTAGCTTTAAGGAAGAAGAGAGCAAATGCAGCTAAAAAGTGCCCCACCTCCCCACTTAGTCCCTTCTGGTTGCAAAAGAAAACCCAGATGTTTACTCCAGTTACAGGGCTAGAGTTTGCAAGATGCACCCAGACTCAGGCTCAAATCAAGACAGAAGCCAAGGAAACAGGAGTCCACTATCATCCATGTTGCTTTCTCTTGCTGAGGAGCTCTGTCTCATGTGATGCCTCTTCTCTCCACAGAGTTGCTCTGCTTCCCCTTGCTCTGCCTGTCCTCTGTCTCCCTTCTACTTCATGTCCATGCTCACTTTGTGCCTCCTCACCATTTCACATGACCCATCATGGCCACTCCCAATTTCCACCATCTCAGGCCATTTCAACATTAAGCATATTTGTTTCCACACAGCACATGAACAACTAATTTTAATATGTGTATAAATAAATTTTTAAAACTAACTTAGGATTGAACAACAGACCCATTAATTGGCCTACTTATATGACAGCCTATTCATTGTCACCAGTAGATTTGTGTGTGTGTGTGTGCCATGCACATGCATACACATGTACAAAATTTACAAGATGCCAATAACCATGTCACATTTTGGACATCTTAGTACAGTTTTTGGATGCTAATACAAAATATGTCTTTAGTAAATTATAATGAAAAGTAGGTTATTTTGTCTAAAGGTTCTGACCCAAATCTGGTGCAGTCTTCTTGATGACGATATTCTTGAGGTGGTACAGAGAATCTTATGATGATGAAGGGAAGAGACCCAGTGAAACTAAGAGATTCTGATGGCAGATTCGTTCTCAATACAAACCATTATTCCATGTTACATGGATACATAGTTACATTAAAAGACAGTCACATTCATGAGGGTAGAATCAAATCCCCTCTAAGGATCCCACTTGGTCTCATGTAATAATGTCTTATTTATGAGGCTTAAATTTCACCAAGAGTTTTAGAGGGAAACCTTTCATCCCATATAAAATACTACCACCATGAAAGTCTTAACTCTGCCCTTACAGAAACAACTCCTCATCATCCTCAGTACTGACCTGCCAGCTAATCTCCCTTCTCAATTGTCCCCAAATAATAATAATAATAATAATAATAATAATAATAATAATAAATATATATATAATAGCCCAGTGGTGGTAGTGCATGCCTTTAATCCCAGCACTTAGGAGGCAGAGGCAGGCGGATTTCTGAGTTTGAGGCCAGCCTGGTCTCAAATTCCAGGACAACCAGGGCTACACAGAGAAATCTGTCTCAAAAAAACAAAAACAAAAAAGCAAAAAACAAATAAATATACAATAATAAAATAAATAATAAATAAACAATAAAAATAATTAATTAATTAAATAAATAATCATCCCCAAACAAGGATCAAACCATGATACCCCCCATTTATTATCAACAAAGGCATTTATCATCCTAATCGGTAAAAAGGTATCTGTTACCAACTTCTTTGGTTTAGTTTCCTGCCTCTGCTCAGTTTCCCATGGCCACTGTTATTCATGACATTTATGCGATTACATGTTCTTGACTTTGCATGTGAAAGAATAGAGAGAGATGGGAATGTGGAATGGAGGGAGGACACATTTAAGAGACATGCTGATTGAATTTCATGTCTAAATGACAGTGCCTTGAGTGTCAAGACTGGCCATTGCCTTTGACAGGGGAGTGTGTGCTACACCCTTCCAGCAGAATTCACAAACAGCATTTTCATCTGACTTCAGATTTCATCAAAGTGAGTGAGTGAAAGGAACTGAAATGCATGAGCTCACTGGGACATCAACAATTTCTTTACTTTTCAAACTCAATAGCTATTATTGTGGAAGACAATGCAAGTGTTATAAGCAGAACTCAAATGAGAAGCCTGAATCAGGACATGTGTGGCATCATCATAAATATTTAAGATGGGGACATGATAGAATGCTTTGTGAGATGCAGTTTGAGAAAGACCAGAGTGAGTGTTCACTTAGTTCATGGTATTAAACACCTGGTTCTTATACAGTCTTTGGAATAGACAACATGCATTTATTATATTTATTATATGCTCAGTTTCTAAGGTGTCACTGCATTTCTATCTTCCAAATACATGGTTTTTTGTAACTGTTTCTGTTCTCAGTATTCTCCTCAAATACCACATCTCTCATGTAATAAACCCCGTGACTCTTCCTTTATTTACAATAAAGCCCACGAACTGTGCCGGTTCACCATCTCCACTTTTCAACCCAATTTTCATACTCACAGCTCCACTGACGTTGCTTCTTTTATCAAGATTGTTATTGGGACCAACCATCTTGTGTATTCTGTTGTACCTCCTCAAACATTTTCCTCTCCTTAGCTTCAGACAGTCTGCCCCACTGATTTCCCAATGGTGCCAGTGGATGCTCATCTTCCAGACACATAGCGTCTACAATTCAGTTCCTGTCTGTCTCCTCTCACATCAGCTGAACTCTGGACTTCAACATTGTCTGTCAGCCAGCCAATGGCTGCCAGAATCATATCTCCAACCCTATTCTTTCCCTTCAGCTCTAAATCTGTGACCACAGCAGCATCTTTCCTTTGTGGACTAGGACCTCAAACTCGTATCCCAGAAGTAAGACCTGGAAAGACTCTACTGTAAAGTGGGAGTCCACTTACTACATGGGGGCTATACTCTTTTTCTCAGGCTAGGCATTTAAGTCAGTGAGTTCCCACAGGCCTTGCCTTGCACAATCACCTGGAATTTGACTTCTGATTACTCTCCTGCCACCGGTCACCAAGGCAAAGCACCATTAACACCTGGTTTGTCTTCTAAAATATTCATTTACTGGATTGTTCACCTTCATTCTGACTTCTTCAGGCATCTCTCCAGTGGGATTATTTTAAAAACCAAACCATCTAGTGAGCCTCATTCATGATCTAATGAAATATGAGGTTTGTTTTGGGTTTTTGTTTTGTTTTGTTTTGTTTTGTTTCTAGAACCTATTCTTGGAGTTTTGTACTTTGGGCTAGTGAAATTACAAAGATGAGAAGAGAAAACATGAATGTTCAAACTGTTTTGGTCAATTCCCTTATAGAGTGCCAAGGTTCCCAGTGACTGCAAGGACCCTACCTGGTGTCCCAAACCCTAGCACACTTGCATAATGTCACCTTTGCCACCATATAGATTGCTTTAGAGACTCTTACATACTCAGTATCTTGCCTGATACACATTTAAAATAAGTTTGGGAAATTTCCAGTCAAATAAACAGTTGTGGTCTGCTGTGTTCCTACTATGTGTCTGGCATCTTAGGGCAATCATCTTATTGGGTTATGGCCTTCCTGAATTAGGTACCTATAGTAGATTAATAGTGCTATAGGTACTAGAGTAGGTACATATAGTAGGTTCATAGTGCTATAGGTACTGTAGTAGGTACCTGTAGTAGATTCATACATAGTGCTGTAGGTACCAATAGTACTTACAATAGTTATCTCAGTCATTAATACACCCTTCCCTCTGGTAAGAGGTCTCACTTGTTCATCCAAACACTGTAGGTTTTACCAAGGACTTTGAAATTGCCACCTGCTGTCTAGAAGAACTGACATGCTGGCAATGAGCAAATGAAGGCTGTCACGTGGAACTTTTACAAAAAAAGACTAAAGCAGGGAAGAGTCCTTCCTTCTCATCATGAGGCTGGGGCACAGAGCATGACTGTGTCCCTTGTGTGAAAGAGCTTGACTAACAGACCTTGCTTGACATATAGAGACTAGAGACAGCACAGAGATAGTGACCAAGAACTGTTGAATCTTTCTATTCAGTATTGCTTGAGGTTGGCACTGCGTCTACCCTTTCATTTATTACAATGGCTTCATTATAGGGCCCAATAGTTCCTCTGTTTTAGTTGTGCCCATTTTAATTAGTTGCTCGACACTCACAAATTCAAGATCTTTAAATAGTGCAGTGTATTATATCCTCACTTTATGGTTGCAAACCTCAAAGCCCAGGAAATTAAATTACCTGTTACCGATTAAGAAACTAAATGAAATTTGAATTCAGGTCTGTGTAGTTCCAGTAACTCCCTTTCTGCTCCACTGAGTTGCCATTATTTTATTTAGCACTCAGTAAGTAGAGTTAAACATATGACACAATCTACTTAGTGTCATTTTTAATGAGGACAAGCTTCTAATATATCCACAAAACTGGGAAAAGATTCTCGCTGTCCAAGCAGCCTCACACAGGTCTCTGTACAAGTTTCTTTATTTGTAAAATGTCCAGGTTCGAGTCAATAGCCACTGATGGTCTTCTCTTTACAGGAAAGTTTTCTAATGTCAAATTGATTCTTAGTACCTCTGAAGATCCAATTATACCAACTGTGTCTCTAGGATTTATTTAAATATGAAAACAAAGCACATCAGGAGGGGGTGCCTGTGTCAGACTTCATGATGAGCCAAGTTGGCTTGTGGCCCTCCAGCAGTACGGAGAGCAGCTCTGTTTCAACTCTGGGATGTTATTGTTTCCAGATCACAGTCTCATACTAAAGGACGCACGCACTGTCAGGCAGGAATTAAAAAATATTCTCAAGCAGCCTTTTAGAAGATGAAAAGGTGGCTCTTTTCCCTCCTGAAATTACAGTATACTCTCCTAAGTCTTGGAAACTCATCATTCAGAGAAGTTATTATAAGTGCCTCGCTCTTGCTTTCACACTGAGTACAGAACAATTTGTGCAGCATATCAAGGCGTGTACTGATGACAGGTTTGAACCCAGAACCAGTGCCAATTAATAGCCATGGTTATGCAAATCTGAAGACCAGCACACACATGGGCACACACACATGCACATAAATTCATATACACAGAGTACCCCCCCACATGCATGCACACACACACGCACACACACACACACACACACACACACATACACACACACACACACAGAGTATGGCCTTTTTCTTTCTGTTGGAGTGTTTTCTTAGACAGACTGCAGGAAACTATCCCTGGTGGGAGCTTTTGGAGACTTGCCCAAGTCTAAACTATCAGGATACTGTTTCTGAGTGAGTATCTGGTTGAACACTCAATTCTTTGAATAAGAAATCAACTCATCCTTTTAGAAACTCTCTTCTGCAGAAGTTCTAATATTTTGAAGTTCTTATTTAGATGTTTTTTTGCTACTCATAAGGTATTTTCATGGAAATTACCCATTTTCCCTGCAAGGTGGAGAGGTTGCGCTGTCACTATGTACATTTTCCTTCCTTGCTCACAGCATCACATGACTCTGTGACTTTACATATACGACCCTTCGGTTCAGTGACTTAACCTTGTTCTTGAGATCAGCCACTTATCCACTGCTCTTCCACGCAGACTTCTGGCAGTGTAAAGCATCAGTGATTTATGGGTACACACATCTGGGCTAGACTCTCAAATTCACTGGCTTTATGACCTTAAGTACATGGCTTAATATTTTAGATATCTGATTTCATTGTCTTTGAAACTGAGTTGATGGCAACAAAATTGTAAACTTGTTACAGTCTATGAGAATCTGCATAAAACCCATGGCATTTACCAATGCCCATATCACTGTCATGCACGGCAGGCACTCATCAAAGGACTCTTATCTTAATCCAAGTGCTCTTGACTGATGAAGATGTACCCTGTTCATAGCTGGTGCGTGAATGTCTCTAGACTGTCCAAATCTTCAGTGAAAGTCTTGAGTGTGAGGTCATTCCTGGGATGCTTTGTACCCTTTCTGCCTCTTGACTTTATCCATATTGGAAAAATAACACTCAGGGACGAGCTTGTAATTTTACAGGGATGTTGGGTGCTGAGGGGGTTGTGTGCATGCCTACTTTGACTTTTGACATTCTGGTGCCATTTGATCCCCTTGCCTAAGACACACACACACACACACACACACACACACACACACACACACAGTCCACACAAAGGTAGCCTAACAATGTGTGTCATGTGGAGAGTGAAGCATCTCCAAACTCTGCAGTTTAATCATTCAGAACTAGTTACTGAATCTAATAGATCTAAAAGAGTGTGCACCAGACTTTGAGTAGCCAGCTAACTTCCCACTTGTCCATAGCCACAAATCTCCATTTGCTTGCAGTCTGTACTGACTTCTGGTCATAGTATGTGGATGAGGTGATGAGGGCATTAAGTAAACTGAAGAAAAGTTAAGGATTGTGAATCGTTAGGATAAAATTCAGTGAGCTAGCTATTATGTTTATAATGAACAGAGGATCCAACCCAACATGACTTGAAGTCAGTTGTCTCATTGTCATTATGCACAGGGAATTGACCATACCCTGGACTGAGCTGTCACTGTCTCCCTTGACTTTGGGGAAAGTGCAAACCTAGACTGTAAAGAACTGTACTCAAATCCTTCCCTGCTCTTTACTTGCTACAGTGTTGAACACTGTGTAAGACAAATCCTCTCTAAGACTCATCTGCAAAATAGAAATACTGTCTCAAAAGGAGCTTCAACTAGTAGATAAGGCTTACAGATCACTAAGATCCCAAAGATCTGTGATGCCTGCCATAATATCTGATACAGCATGTTTTGTTGAAATTGATGTTTTGTCTGAACATCAGTTTCCTGAATCATACAATGCAAATAGATATACTTTTATCACAAGATTGTGGTGGCTACTAAATGTAACAATATGCAAGAAAGTTCTTTGGAAACTCTTAAATTAGATTTAATAATTCTATTTTAATTGCTTGTTTATGTGGATAAGATACTATAACAGTCACAAAGAACATTATTGTTGCTTTTATTATTTATAAGTAAAATGGCACAGATCCTAATTTTTCATATTAAAGAGATGCTCCTTAAAGGAGATGGCTTGGAAGTAAAACCAAAAAATCGGTTTTTGTTCAGAAGCACAATATTTATTATAATATACCTCAGCCAATTAAGTCATGTTCTTAAAAAAGATTTATTTATTTATTTATTTTTATTTATATGAGTACACTGTTGCTGTCTTCAGACACACCAGAAGAGGGCATCAGATCCCACTGTGGATGGTTGTGAGCCACCATGTGATTGCTGGGAATTGAACTCAGAACCTCTGGAAGAGCAACCAGTGTGCTCTTAACCGCTGAGCCATCTCTCTAGCCCCTAAAGTCATGTAAGTAAATTTATTTACACTTAAAATTTGTTAGAGAGAGATCAGCTTTATGATGTCATTTACCATTAGTAAGTTGAAAGTTTGGTGACATAAATCAGTGCTGTCCGGATTATGCAATTGCCAGCTGCTTTGGGACAGGCTGTGCAGGTCCCCACTGGTACTGCAAGAGATAGTGCAATCACCACTCAGTGGAACTGCTTGTTCAGGAAAGGCTGTTCGTTGCTGAGGGGCAACTAAACCTGAATCCAAGATCTGTGCACAGAACCTGCTGGAACAGAAAAGCCAAAAAAAACCATTGGTAGATGCTATCCTGAAATAAAGTTTTCCTGTATGTAACCTTTCCCCAAGACTGAGGATTCTCCAGGATTGCTTTGGAAGGGACCAGGAACCACTGTTATAAGCAGTGAGGTTTACTCTACTAGAAACAGTAGTCAGTGCTCACGTGTAGGAGCTGACAAGGAGATGCCCAGGTGTAAGTGGCATCTCTCACACCTGTCTCTTTTAGCTTACATTTGAGTCGATGCCATGGTAATTAACTGCAGCCATGAAAATTTGTGAACTGTCTCCTTAGGTTCAGTTTCCATTTTAAAATGAGAGCAGAATGATCCTTACTTCCAAGGATTATTTACAAGACTGAGGTAAATTTACCAAAATATATAATTCCTTCCACAGGTAATTCTTGTTGTTATGGTTATAATTATATCAATATTAATATTGCAACATTTAGTGAGAGATGCGAGTCAAAGGTCATGCATTTTTCCAAGACTGACACCAGAGAGTCAGTGGGTTTCTCTTCAGAAACTCAAAGGACATTTTTTTCTTTCTTCAGTTGCACGAATTAAATGAAATCCGTTCCACTGTTAAAGAACTTACATTGGGGATACCAAGAAATGCATGCAACCTCCTCCACACTTGCCAGAAAATAAATAAAAGTAAAATGATCTGAGCAAGATTTCAAAAATAAGATCAACACACAAAATCAAATGTAAGTCTATACATCACTAATGTCCAACTTGAAAATTAAATTAAGAAAGTAATTATATTAACAGTGGCATCAAGGAGAATAAAGTACTTCAAAATAAAATTTCCACGAACATGCAAAGCTTCTGTATTATAAACACTGTTTAAAAATGTTCTAAAAGTGCTACGTGAAAAAGTATCCAAATATGCAATAAAGAGAAGAAAGATCAACTAGGCTTAACTAAAATAAAAAAAAATTATAAGCTTTCTTTGTATCTAAGAATATTATTTAATAAATAAAAGACAAAACCAGATTTAAAAAAAAAAAACTGAAAAGGCAAAGAACAGGTAAAACTCATGTAAGTCGTGTCTCTGTGAGGGTTCTTCCTCCAGAAGTTAGCAGCAGCGGCTCCAGCCCAGTACTGAGGCTCTACATCACCCAGGTTTTTAAACCAAGAAAATAAATACATATTTGTTTTCTTTTTGGGTTTCTGTTTCTTCATCTTCCTGTGTTATGGATCAACCTAACAGTCTTGTAGTAATTACGCCAGGACTCTATCACTTAGCTGTACCCCAGGCCTTCAGCAGAAAATTTGAGTCTTCATTTCTCCAAAGAGGATATAGAAGTGACCAGCGCCCAACAAAATGTGCTGGATGTTAGTAACTGTCTGAGGTATGTAAACCAAAACCACAATGAGCTGACCACTTTATACCCCCCTCAAATGTCTATGGCTAAGATGGCAGACAATTAAATGCTAGAGAAGAGACTGAGAAATTAAAACTCACATTGTGGTTGGGAAAGTTACAGTTTTTCAAAATATTAGACAAGTTATGATACAACCCCATGACTCGGATTCTGAAATTCCATCAAACAAAAATGAAAGTACATTTGTAAAAATACTTATACATGAGTGATGTTATAGAAGCATTATTTTATTAATAATAGCTTTAAAAACTAAAGAAGTCCAATAGCAGTCAACAAAAACAAAATGAGATGTATCCACATGAAATCCTTTCATAATAAAAAACAGTGAAACTCTTATGCATGCTCCACTAGGAGTGAAGCTCTATGTTGAGAGAGAAACCGCATATTGTACATGGACAATTATCCTAGTTTCATTTCTGTTGCTGTGATAAAATATCCTTGCAAAAAGAAACTCAGGGGAGAAAGTTCTTTACTCTGGTCTTCACTTCCAGGTTAGAGTTCACTGTTGTGGGAAGTCTAGCCAGGAACTGTATGTTCACAGTTCAGAGAGAAATGAACACACACATGTGTGTGCTTGCATACTTGTGCTCAGCTAGATTTCTCTACTGTTACTTACTTCTGTGCCACTGCATAGGGAATGGTCCTGCTCACAGTAGGCTAAGTCTTCCCACATTGATAAATTTAATTAAGGTAGACAGACCCGCAGGCCGACACCATGTAAATAATCTTTCATTGAGACTCTTCCGAGGCTATTCTTGACTATGTCAAGTTGACAATGAACAGTAACCATTATAACAATGTTGTATATAGACAATATATGTGACATATACAAGTATGATCTATAATATATATGCATACTGTGTGCTTTAATATATGTAATTTGTTTAAGATAGGCAAAGCTCTGAGACAGAAAGATTAATAGTCCTTACAAGAAGGTGTAGATAATGATGAATAGAAACTTGATATCTTTAGGGATGAGGACAATATTAAGAAATTTGATAGTGGTGACCAGTGCACAATTGTATTTTCACTGTAATTGGACACTTTATAAAGGTGTATTGTTCTGCAAGTGAACCATATCTTAAGGTATTTAAAATAAAAGGAACACAGGATTTTTTTTTGTTAATCCCTTTAAACTGCAAAAGAAAATAAGGTTATATTTTCTTTTTTTTTCTTACCCTCTTTTCAAGATTAAAATCTTAGTTTGTCACAGAGGCTGCAGGAGTGAGCTAGAGTGAATGACGTAGTAAATTAGCCATGTTTCATATTTTAAAAATTCTTGTCAGAGATTCCGAGGTGACCTGAGTAAATTTCTCTCTCTTTACTTACCCCAAAGCAATCTGTTAGTAGCATTCAGAAGTCACCTTGCCACCTGGGAGTCACTGGGGCCTCAGCTGGTGACCGGTGTCTTCTTCCTCCCCACTGACTATTGCTCAATAGTCGTGTTGATTGATTCGCTTACCACCAGAGAATATAAAGCCTGCCGTATCATAGTTATTCTGGGCTAGGGAAGATGGCCTTGTTGGTAAAGGGCTTGCTATACAAGTATGAGGACCTGGATTTGGATCTCAGCATGCGTGTAAAATCTACACACGGTAGCATAGGTTTTATAGCTCCAGTGTTGGGAGGGAAAGAAACAGGTGGCTCCCTGGAACTCACTGACTAGTCATAGTAATAAAATGATGACACTCCAGGTTTAGCGAGAAACCTTTTCCTCAAAAAAAAAAAAAAAAAAAAAAAAAAGGAGATCCCTGACATTGCTCTCTGGCTTCCACATGCATTAACATGCATGCCGGTACACATTATCCTGGACACGCGTTGTCCTGGCCCAAACTATTGCTTTCACAAATATCACTTGCATTTAACCATAAATTAAGCCCACTGTCTTCTGTTCTTATTACCCATAAACCTGTGGACCGGCATTCATCTTAGTTTATGAATGAATTTTTCAGCAAACATTTGTTGAGCACCTACATTATACTAGGCAATAAAGTAAACCCTGCCAGTTATTTTTTTTTTTTAACAAAGTCTCTTTTGAGGTGTCCCTGTGCAATGATGAATGTGATGAATATTAAGTTGTACATTAGTGACAGAGACTGCAAGGGATGACACAGTAGAGCGCAGAAGCAGGAAGGCCAGGCACAGCCTCTGTAAGGAGTTGACATGAGAGCAATGACCCGAGAGGAACATTTGTGTGGGAGCTGACTCAGAGAGGATGCTTTTTGGGCACGTTTGTTGCTGGTGGGCTTTATGACATCATATCTCACATTGTAGCCTAAGCTGGCCTTGAACTCACCTCAAATCCTCCAGCTTCAGATGCATAAGTACTGAGATTATAAATGTATACCATGACTCCTCACTGAGAAGAGAAGAAAAAAAAACCTAAGAAAATGAACAGTTTTTCTGAGGCATGATATAGGAACAGCAAAAGCCCCTGCTTGGGCATGTGAGAGAGGGAACAGAGAGCTGATCATACCTGAAACTTGAGCTTATCGTGATTTTGGTTCTGATTTGGAACATAGTAGAGACAAGCTGCAGAGTTCTGACTGGTGGATAATCTGTGATCTGGGTTTTTAATTAATTTTCTGGATGTTATTCTGAAAGCACAATGGAAGGACACAAGAGCAAAGTCTAATTAGCAAAGACCAAAAGGTTGACCTTCTCACATACATACATAAAACATATACATACATACATACATACATACATACATATGCATGCCAGTTGTTGCCATAACAATAATGAGTTTGTTTCTAAGGTCAGCTTCTCTGGAGTATAATGAGGGAGAGGAAGCAAAGAAGTGGAAGTAAACCTGAAGTAAACCAATTAACCCTTCCAGGAATTTGGATCCAGCTAAAATACCCCGTTATCGGGATGTAAAATGTTGATGAGTAAGAATAAAGCCCAAAGCAAAAGACAAAGGTGATGCCATGAAAGCCTACCTTTTCATTTGACCGAAGGCTGTTGTTGCTAGTAAAAGTAATAGCCATATTTTACCTGGTATCCAGATCACTGGCACCTCTGTCCTCCCTGTCTAATGTCTTTTGGGAATATTTATCACTTCAGTTCCCGGGGGGCAATCTAAGGGTCTTTGAATGTCTTCCTGCTGTGCTAAGTTAATGGTGATCCTGTGCCTTGAAAGATCATTGCATCTACTGAGAGACCTAGCTTCCTGGGCCAGAGTAGAAGTTTAAATGCACACAGGCATGCTGAGAGCATTCCGGAGAGCCTACCGAAGCCTGAAAGTTGAATTCATTATTCCAGTCTCACTGTTATTTCTTTGTGTAATACAGACATTTTCTTTGCTCCATAATCCTCTGCAATGAAAAGGACTTAAAAGTCTCTCCAGGGTTTCTCCGTGGCTGTAGTCTAACATATGTCAGGAAATCTGACCCCGTGTGTTAGGTGTTCTCTCGCCGTGTACTGAATGGGCTAAACAATGCAGAACGAGTCAGACAGGAGGTTCAATAGCTCAAAATGCGAAGCAAAGGGTGGAAAGAGAAGAGAGTTCATTTGATTAATGTGAGCACTGTGAACTTCAGCTAAAAGAAACCCCCCAAATAAGCTGACATATCACCAGGCATGGAAGAGAAAATACAGAACAAGGGACAAAATGAATACTGTTTAAAGGGGTGGTTTTCTGCAGTTTTGGATACTCAAATTCTTTGCTTCTCTGAGGTAAACTGCACGCAGTGCTACACACCCCACGGGAAGCTCTCATGCTGATTTGGCTGCACGTCAATTTTCTCATCTGATTTCTAAAGGAAGCTACTTGCGATGGTCCTCTGCAACCTCATGTGTCGATTGCTAAGTCATTGCTACTCACACTGGAATGATCTCTACTCCGCAATGGAGAGTGGCATGCCATCAGAAAGAAAAATGAACGGACAAAGAGCTCCGTAGAAACTCTGGCAGCGAGAACACAGAGACGCATGGAGATGAGCTAAGTTACTGAGCGGTGGGCTGACAGTATACCGGTTCAGGATGTTGCACGTGAACGACTTGCCTCCTCCCAGGCGACACTCGTGGATATGGTAGGTGTTGCTGGAGCCACAAACCTGATCTGACACTTCACAAGCAGAACTGGGAGGTGGCTTCACGCTTAAACACGAGTAATGAGAAATTTCAAATAAGCAGATGCTCAGGGGCAATGTGAGCTTTGTAAGATTATACAGTGTTTGGAGCATAGTGAAAGTTCTATTACTTTTATCAGATAGTAAAAGTTCGTTTTTTTCTGACTGTTTTCTTTTAATTTTAGAAATATAGAATAAATTGAGTGGAGTTTTTATATAATAATTATAAGTAATCTGCTTATTCAAGCCAGAGTGAAATTGTGAATGTTAATTTTCTTGAAGTTTAAAATAAGACTTTATTTGAAAATCTTTCATCTATTAAACTCTTACAAAAGAAGGTAATAAACACTTATTATAAAACTGTAAAGATTGTTAAAGCCATGCCTAGATACATATTTTATGTGGTTCATGGATTATGTTTTTAATTTTGTACTGCTTGTTTATTTATTTTGGCAATACCAGGAATGGAACCTAGGGCCTCACACATGCTAAGCAAGCCACTCTACTACTGTGCTACAACCAACCTCTAATTGCATACCTCTGAGCTATAAAAGAGACTTAAATTAGTTTCCACTGTTTAAAAAAAATATATCTGCTATCTCTGAACTGCGACTCCGTTTTGAGGGGTAATGGCTTTAAGAAATATGGAATTACAGGTGGGTGAGAGACAAAAATATCACAGACCAGAACCAAGCTGATACTTGTTGGTTTGATATGAGTGATTTGTGCCATTGAACAATTCCGGATTCGTGTATTCCAATGGAATTTGTACATATATTTTAAGCCTGAGTATTGCATATAGTGATTCTGGAGGGCAGAAAGGATGGTTGGCATAATGACGTACACAATACCTGGTGTCGGACTCTTTATTGCATTCACTTTTCAGCAACACTGATGAGCAAATACAGAAATCCCAGCACTCTGATTCCTCATTTTGAACATAATTAGTCCTCATATGTCCAACCACAATTTTTCCTGAAAACATTATTATTTTATTTTAGAATTTAGGAGACATTCAAGGAAAAGGAAATCAGAATTCTGATTATTCCTCCAGAATGTTGAGTTTAAAAGAGAAATTTGCTTAACGGGATCACAAAAAAAGAAAATGAACTATTTTCCTGCCATTGTCATATATGTGTCTGATCATGGTCTTTAAATGAGATATAGAAATACTTAGCACAGTATCTGGTCCAAAGAGCTCAACATATACTATCAATCTACATACGTCTCCTTAATGTTATCTATCTCCTTTATGTTAGTTTAAGGTTGTCATGCGCTTCACTGAAGCAATGGTCAAAGACAAAACACAGCTCCTTGACTTCTCACAGGTTGCTGTTTTTTCAGGACGCTGCTATGTGAACAATTTAAGTGTAATTTCTAGCAAGCGGACATACTTTAAGAAGAGAAAGGTTGCATTAAGCTTTCTTTGATCCCAAATCCTCTTTGGGGATGAAATGCCTTTGGAAGGTGAATGGGAGTCACAGTTTGGAGAGTGTGGTCCCATTCCAATGAGACAAGATGAATCTGACCCATAAAGAGGGAAAGTCAAGCGCCTTGTTTGCCAGACGTATGAGCTTGGGTGAGAGAGGCCTCCAGTTTCCTTGGCTGTAAATAAGCTCCCAGGGCTTGCCTTAAAGTCATGTGAAGACTGGGGACTGATAGGAAGTGCTATTGCATGTCCTGGCACAGACAAAGCACTCCAAATGCTAGTTCATATTAGAAACAAAATGTAATTTGGGTACAGTGTGTCTGACCATGGCGTTTAAATGAGATGTCCAAGTAGTTAGTGCAGAATTTGGTCCAAGAAACTCAGTGTAGACCTAGTGAGCCCTGTTTTGTCTAGGTTACATTATCTGTAAGTTGGTTAACATTGTTGAAAATACCTATCTTTTTTTTTTTACCTGCAATGTACTATACAATTAAACTTTTAAAATTTTTTTCATTTAGCTCTCAAAATGGATGATTTACTCATCTTTCCAGTATATGTCTGTTGAGAACTTATTATTTATCAGATACTGTGTTGGGTTTCTGGAAATGAAAGTTGTATGGCTATCAGAGAGGATGAATCCAAAAATAAATGAATTACCATATTACTGCTACAACAGTAATACATGTATGCATGCTTCGCCTTGGCAACACGGACGTG
Source organism: Mastomys coucha (assembly GCF_008632895.1). NCBI lineage: Eukaryota > Metazoa > Chordata > Mammalia > Rodentia > Muridae > Mastomys > Mastomys coucha. The sequence continues at coordinate 61,667,825 of NW_022196900.1, forward strand.
CTTGAGTCCAATAGGGTCATAAAAGAAGTGACTCATGACTAGAATATGGATGGATAAGTAAGCTGTAGGTAAATGGAAAATTGCCAGACAGATCTTCCAGTCACGATATAGATATAGCAGAGTCAGATTCACTCAGGGGCTTGGGGTGGGGGTGTAGGGAACACTGCTAATCCCAAGTCACAAGAAGAGAGGAATTGTTGGAGACAACCATGAAAAGGCAGACCAAGCTGGCTAAACTTCACCACTGCTTCAGCTGAGGTCTGAGAGCCGTGAGGAGCCCACAAGTGTATTCAGGCAGAAATGGGTACAGCTCAATGAGACACCAGCCTGGAGGCGGGGGCTACTGAGGGCGGTTTCTATGGAATCCAGGGGTACTTCCAAAGAAATAGAGTTGTGTTCTATTTTAACAGGGCAAAATTTAGACATGTGCTGCTAAGCCCACAAAAGTCTGCTTGCCTTTTTCTATAATCTTTGAGGTATAGCCATGGCAAGTTGGAAATGGGATCTCAATTATACTGCTGAATTAAAAGTGAGAAAATTTTTCAACTTTTGACAGTGGAAGGTTTAGAAACCTACATAAGAAACTTCGTAAAGTTTCTACACTTAGTGACTGATCTCCTTTTATATAATCTCTTAAGAGTTGAGGGAATCTATTCCAGTTGATCCCACTTGACTTACATAGCTTTTTGAGTGAGTCTATGTTTTTTATATTGAGCTACAACTAATAACAAATGACAAATGAATCTGTGTTTTTCCTTTTTTCACTTAAAACCACATCAATGAGTTCTATGTAAACAATCACGCTAATATTCTACAGGAATGAGACTTTGAAGAGATCTCAGAAGGAGTCCCCTAATAACAGGAGTCATGCACACAGTGCGTTGCACCCCATTTGTTTATTTCATAGTCAACTCCTTTGTCCTATGCTACTCCTTAAAGTGGGCTGAACCTACACTTAGAATATCCAGTAGGTCTGATGATGTGATTAACTGAGTACCATGACCATCCACATATGGAACTAAGTTACTAATTTGTTGGCATTACCAAAAATGAGTAAATATTTATTCTCTAAACTAAGAGAAAATCCATGGAACGTGACAAAATGTATTTGCCACTGCTCAACTCTAAGCAGAAGCTAATGGTCAAACCGTGCAGAAGCCAATTCTGGCAACCATTAGGTTATAATTCTGTGTATGGTTCTGTTGTAAAGTGCAGCTTTTCTGTAGCTCAGAAATAACTCTTTGCTCTAACAACCTCAGCACCAGGAGAGAAAAAAGAACCTGAAACTAGGATCCTGTGATGAAGAGAAAAACCAGTACACTCTGAATATTCATATAATCTGAATGCACTATCTTTTGCTGAAAGCCACTGGTAGGTACAGACAAAATAAAAATTCATTTCAACTAAGAGCTAATTTATTTGTAGATGCCCAAGATGATTCCTTTTGGTGCTGTAGATAGCATCCTCCTCCTGAGACGTTAGCCATCCACAAAAGAAACTGAAAGGAGCATCTGCAATCCTACTTTCATGACAAATGAAAGCACACATGATGCTTGAAGAACTACACTTGTATTTTCTTCTTTTGCTATTTAACTGAATTTCCCAGAGCCTACTTAAATGGAACGCACACTTACGTCAACCATCTATCATTCTGCTCTGCCTAGAGCTGAGTGTTGTAAAGGGTTGGGGCCAAGCATAAGAAAGAAGTATGAATGCACTTGCTTTGAATTGGGGACAGAAAAACAAACCTTATGAGATTAACTCCCTGAAGAATCATGCAAAAGACTTTTTCTCAGCAGACAAAAGAGCAAGAAGGAATTTGTTCTTATTCTGTCTGAAAGGTACCTAGGACTTCTAAGCTGGTGAAAACAGATGGCTCAGGAAATTATCCTCAGCGTTGACTGCAGAAAGGGATGCTGGGATGTTAGCTTGCTCCTAGGACCTTTCTCCATGTCAGAGATACAGCTTCCTCTTTGTTGCACAGTTGAAATCAATAAGGGCAAAGTTCCTCAAGCTGATTGTAACAAAGATCCCAAGTCTGGAGGTCAACTGGCAAAGCATTAGCAAATTTGAGAGTGATTTTGAGAGCTCTGTCTGTAAAGCCTGGCAGGTTTTGCTCTCTCGGTGCTGGTTAAAGGCTGCAGGTCCATCCACTTTTTAAGCACTCCTGCCTGAAACGCAGTAAGTACTTACTACTGGGCTAATCACTGTCAGTCTGAGGGCTAAAATCCCCTATTTAGGGTAGCACTTACACTTAATTTTCTCATGATCTTTAGAAGGTTGGAGGAAGTAAACACTTTGTCTATGCTCTACTGATCAAAATGATAGCATAGATGAAATTAAGCATTTTAAAAGGCAATCAAGCCATAAAATGTATTCATCGATCACTTTATTGGTCTTTGTGTCAATAACTAAAAGTGAATTTTTGAATTGTCGTGACAGTCACATCAGATTTAGGAAAGCAGAACCAAAGTATTTCATGCAAATTAACTCAACGTCGAGCTTAATATTACTTAAATTCATGAATGATTCAGTATAGGTGGTATGCAAAGAAGAATCCTCATCACAGCTCCCCTCACAGTTAACTACCCTTTTCTTTATGCTAGAAACCACATTCCTTCACTAACGGACATTGAGATTGCTCCTCTGTTATGCTTATGATCAATGGCCCCAACGATGAGCCGCTTAGTGAGGATCCATCGTTGCTATATTCTTGTCCAGGAGGTCCTTGTACTGTAGTGGGTGACATAGATACCTGCCAAGAAAATGACTGGAGAAAGGCCATAGAAGAGCTGTGCATAAAGCTCCTTGAAGCCCCATGGAGAACTAGAGGCTTCAAAGAGGAGGTGCCATTTGTACTCCACATCTCTGGGGGCTGAGTGTGAGGGAGGCCCTTTAGATAGACAGAGATAGAAAAGGGCATGACTGACTTTAACCAAGATAAAGCCTACAGAATGCCTTCTATATTTTATTTATGCATGTTTCCACACCTCCCATATTACTTACTACAGTGAAATGGAATATGAGCTATATGAGAGATAATTTTTTTCCAGTCTTTCTAACTGATATGTGGATATAAATATGAGGTATAGATGGTACAGGCAGATGTATCCATATGTACACATATGTTTAGACTAACATTAGCATATACCAAGTACTCATCAAATACTTAAACTAATGAGTGTGCATGCATGTATATAGTAATTGTATGACTTGAGATGTACTCATATCCAGAAATTTCAGTGACTTTGTCCATGTGACATACAATGAACCCACCCTCTTACTCCTGGAACATTTGGCCTGAAGAATGCTTATTTGTAAAATAAGATGGTGTTACTTTATTTAAGCCAACAGCAGCAAAGTTTCCAAGCCCTGAAATTTCTGGTTGGTTCTGAATAGTATTGTGAACTAAAGTCAGAACATGTCAACCTAGAGCTGTGTCTGTCACACATGTAGTAAATATTCAGGCTCTGTGACATTTTAGGAACTTCAGCTCAAGGCCATTGGTGTTTTATTGATCCCAAGTAATCAATCAAAACAAGGCTCCAGCAATGCCCTACAGTCTTTAAAAGGTGGGTGTTGTATTGGCTCACAAGCTAGGTGAAGCTTCATAGTAGTTCAAAGGAGAGTCAATAGGAAGAATTTTTCAGTGAAAACCCAGTAATATTTCAGTCCCTTTTCAAAAATCACTTTCTAAGACAGGACACATCTTAGAATTGGAACTATAATTCAAATATTAAAGTACTATAATCTTTTGTCACAATGGCAATTATATAACAAGGGCATAAAAAGCATGCTTTGTGTGTGTGTGTGTGTGTGTATACATATACACATGCATATGTATGTGTCTTATATATTACTTAGAAAAAGTCCAGGGTATGGAGCATACTGTGAAATCACCCTTTGACCATTTCTCCTTTCTCTCTTCAACAAACTTGAAATCAATGAAAAAAATATATTTTAAACATATATATGTATATATTGAAAACATAAACTATTTACCTTTACCAGGGTAACATACCTTATGTACACTGCTCTGTTCTTCATGAGAAACTGTTTAATGGCTGCTCCTATCTCTGCATTACAGATGAGGTTTAGATGATGTTAATTTTCCTGGAACACACACTGAGCAAAATCTGAATGAAAATTCAGTTCTGCATGACTTCAAAATGCTTGCTCTTTCAGCATGTGTGAACTGCAATTTGCATAATTACTGATTTCTTGGTAATAATTTTAACTTTTAAGTCATCATTTATAAGCATATAAATATTTAAATTTTAGTTAATGAGTATATTTACATTCCTTTGTGACCTTTATAAACAGAAAACATTTATTACCCGGTTTGTTGATGACTAATGATCTTGTCTAAAAATATTTTGATTGCCTACTACGGCAGTTAACAAATTTTCGTGGTATTTTCATCATGGGCAAGGAGAAATCATATATAGACATTGTAGTAAATAAGTGAGAGATACAGCTCTTCTCATTAACTTTGGATAATGAATCTTATATGTTCAAGACCCAATTGATGGATACCAATCATCTATCAATAAGGATCTACCTTCATTTAAAGTCATTGATGTGTCAGTGTTCATCAGTCTTGTCATGGAAACTCAACCAGCAATGTCAAAGTCCTGTCAAATGGAAAATGGTTAACTACAGACTAGAGAAAAACCAGGGCAGACTTAGACAGCAGTAACCCTATTTGTCAGTAGATAGTGGAGAGTATACAACATGTCTAGCAATACAACAAATTGAAGGTAAGAAGCATATTTTAGATGGAGAAGTCCCAGTAGCATGTCTTAGAAAAGAAACTCTGCCAATGGACAAAAGGAATGCTCTACAGTGTCTGATCATTTACACCAAAAAATGTAATTATAAGGGAAAAGGTATGCTAAAACATAGATACTTAACTAGTATAAATTTGAGTCTATAATGTCTAGGATGGTATGGCTGACTATGAATATTTGCTGAATGAATGATTAAATAAATAACCCAAGTCATCCAACTCACTGTATTAGTCTAGCTTCAACAATGGACTAACTGGCTCAATGTGCAGGCCGGGTAGACTCCTTCCTCTAGCTCTATTGCATTTCTGATTTGACAAGGTACACAATGTACTTATTACAAGGACAGGAAACCCATAGAATATGTGCTCTCTGCTTTCAGCTACAGCCTCCACCAGGGAAAGCCATCCCACCTCCACCCAACCCTGAGCTGAGAAAGTTGGACCTCATCCTTGTCAGTGCTTCTTCAACTCCTCCCCATCTCTGAACCTCATAATGGAAAAAAATTGACATAAAAAATGTCTTGACTTTGAATACATTTATTTGAACTAAATTCTAGAGCTTGTAGTATCCTTTCTCATGCCTCTCAAAGCCAACCGACACCTATTACCTCAGTGGAAACAATACCCATACCAGAGGGACTATGGCCAGTGTGTCCTCCATATCAATCTATCCCTGTTCCATCAAAAGGTAGTTAAAGCTTTCTTAATGAGATGGAGCAAGAGAAATCAAGGGTGATCCTGTCCAGGGATCCATTTAGCATGTTTTAACAACTTCAGGCTATTCTGTGCCTAGGTGAGACATAACTGGCAGTTCTTCCTGTATGGAGCTCAGGCAAGCAAGGAAGAAGCAGATGTGAGCAAATACAGCCTGTGGTCTGGTCAGCATCTGCCATAAGAGGAGCTTTTATTCACAGGAAGCGGCAGGTTGAGATGAGGGAAAGGACAGGAGATATGTGGAAACATGAAACAGGGCAGTAAATTGAGAGAGTTGAAAGATGATTTCACTGAGAATCCTGACTCACACAAGGAAGGGGAAGTTAGGAAATTAATCAAGCTGCATATCAGGTAAGGTCTGTTGAGACATGCTAGGAGAGATATTTTTTTTTTCCTCCATAATAGCTTTGAGAAGTCATGGAGGTCTTGGGCAGGAACTACTGCATCTATATTGGTGATTTACAGGGATGAAGACTAAGCTTAACACAGGAGAAACATTAATAAGGCTGCAGCCATAGTCCTTAGTGGTGACATGAAGTAGGGGACTTGCAGCCAGAAAAGAGGGACCCAGGTCAAGAAAAACCAAAGGGGAAGCATCCTGATGGCTAGGTAACCTGGGAATTTAGACTGCTTATAGCACTAGCAAGCTTTGGCAGGCTGCTGGCTCGGAGTTGGTTTCCCACAGCTGTGAAATGGCCTTAATTTGATTATTATTATTTTTTTTTTTTTTTGCTACTGATAGTGGTGATTATCTGCAGGAAGTAAGAATAATTCTCATGTTGCTGGCTGAGAGAGGGAGGAAGGGAAGGAGGGGAGGAGAGAGAGAGGAAGAGAGAGACCACTAACACATTACTTGGCACTGAAAGACAGTAATACACAATTTTATGCAAACATCTGAAAACAGTGCCGATCACATTCTGAGTCCCTAAGGTGCTTTATTCGTGTGTCCTTTGAGTCTGTTACATTGTGCCAATGCAGTCATTTAAGGGTATGTACCTAATAGGAGATGGGTATACAGGCACATCTATTTAGCTCTCTATGCCTGTCCTAATACTTTTATGCTAAAAGCATAAATGAAGAATCCAGTGGTGGATCAGTTAAGAGGCTCAGCTGCATTAAATTGTCTGTTTTGCGGACAAGTTCGTGAAAGAGTGTTTAAAAGGAAATTTATTTGTTTCAATCCAAATAATAAAGAGCACTTTAGATCCCTGCCAGGGTAAACATGACCCATTTGGCAAGGTGTTTGTCATTCTCCACTGTCCCTAACCCAAGTTCTGGTGCTGACACTTAAACACATGCCCTCTTATTTGTTCCTCACTAGAAATCCAAGTCTTTATACATGGCCTTTGATTATTGGGGTGGGGGTCTGTTATCAGGTGTGTTTTTATGTCATATGTGATATTATCTGAGAAGGTAGCATAGGAATGGACGGCAATGGTTTGAGGATAGTAGGTGGTTGCTGAAAAGTCTTGCCTGCTGCCCTTGGCCACGTTGTCATTCTCGACCAGTGGCTTTAGAACCAGTTTGTTTGCTATATAACCCCAAGACTAACACTGATATCTTCTGCATTTCTATGCACAAATTTCTCTCCCTTCCATGTTATATGCACACGAACACTAACATCTGCCAACAAGCTTCCCATGTAGAAGGGCGAGCAGGGCTGCCATAGGCTCTGTACCCATTTCCCTGATGAAAACATTCTATACCTAGCCATCGTAAGAAAGTTTGAAAAGAAACAGAAACCCTGCCTGCAGGATTTTTTAGTAGTTACATTTACTGTAAGAGCATTAGACATCTTTAGTAGTTTAAGACACTTTCTTTTTAAAAATAGAGAAGAAAAGATTAGAGACCTCTTTTGTAAACTATGTCATTAAGTGTTGTATGTTTCCTGCTTTCAATATGCCAGTATATGATCAAATATGGAAGACTTATTCCTAAGAAGAGAGCTTTAAAACCAGTAAATATGTTGTGTTTATCAACAGCAAAAAGCAATTGGCTCCCTTATCTTCCTTCAGGTTTTTATTTTGAATGATTGTGAAAACATGTTAATTCACAAAATACCAGCTTCTTTTCAGTCAGTTTTCATGGGACTTCTGATCCACTGAGTCCTTAAAGGAAAGGCAGATGGTGCGATACATGTCACTAGTTTTTCTGGCTACTTGACATGTGGACATCTCTTAGACATTGTCTTTTATTTATGTCTTTGAGAAAGGTGGTATTTTTAATGCCTGGATTTTTAAATGTAAGCTACAGAGTGCTCTTAAATAATGTGATAAATGAAACATTAAAGAAAATTGTTCCCATATTTTAATTAAATATTTTAGTGAGCATTCTCCTGTTTAATTCAGTTTTAATTGCATTATTAATTGCCACGAAGAAAATATTCCTAGGGAAAAAAGCCAAACCAATGTTCTAATTGGAGCTTTTAACTGCTTTGCGTGATAAAATGCCTTTGATTGGTGCTGAGCCAGAAGGGCTTGATTTAAGATAATATCTGTCTCGGATGTCACCCTGGGAGAAAAGAATAAAACCTCAGTAGACTTGGTGCATTGCAGCTGTCTCTGCTGCTCCAATTTCTCTGTCCCATTGACGTCATTGGGAGGCTTCAGAGCCGCCCAGGGTGTCTAGTAAACCAGCAGGTAAATGAAAGGAAGCAGCAGAAATCCACTGATTCATGTGCAGCCCTCACTCCAAAGAGGGGGCTGCCCTGTCCGGTCAAATAATGAGCAGAAGTTTTTCCTTCCTTGCACACAAAAAGAAGGAAAGAAAGGAAATATTCATCAGTTATCCAGAAATGCGGGAAAGCCTCCACAGGGAATGTGGGTTGCATAAGCCATTCTGAAATCAGATTACAGTGCCAGGAGCCACGTTTGTCCTGGGTTCTCAGATGTCATAAACCCCCATCCAGCTTGTCTCTAATCAGGGTATGTGAAGCAGAAAGTGGCTAGGAAGCAGCCTTCCCTGGAGACAGGGTTATTCCAAACAGTCTGGCTGAGAACCAACACCTCTCCTCCTCTCTCTTCAGCTGCAGACTTTTTTTTTCAAGAGTACTGAACTCAGGGCTCCCTCCAAAATGACAATAATGCAGATTAGAGCTGCAATATTTTCCAGGAAGGGGACTATATTGATCAGCTTTATACATTAATACATTAAATGAATGCTACACTCTAACCCTCAAGACACTTACCACAGAGAACCTTTCCTAAATCCTGTCACATAGCACTTTTGTGACTTGGTGGAGCATTAATGTTAAAATATGATCAAATGCTAATTTTTCATCTGCTGAGCAATTTGGCTGCTGAGGGAAAAAATGTGAGTGATCTTCGTTGTCCTCTTCTCACTCTCCACAAGTAATCACAGGGAAGGCCTCACAGTAGCCTAGTAGCTCTCATTTCACAGGTGCAGGCAACGAACTTCACAGCATCCATTCAAACATAAACTGAGTCCTTTCCGTTCATATGCAGTTACAAAGCATTAGGGTTTTCGCTTTCTAGATAATTTAATTGTCATCTCTTCTAATCCTATGCCCTACCTTTGGTAGGTATTAAGCACTGGTTGGCATATATTCGTTGCTTGGAGGTAAGAGGTAAGTAGGGCATAATTATTGGTCTTCATAAGCATAGGAAAGTGAGGAGGGGACACGGATCCTCACATACCTGTATCACAACAAAAATAAGGCTCAGGGTGAAGGTATGACATCCGATAGTGAATTTGGACTTAAAGGACATTTCCAAGAACCGTTTAAAGACTCCTGAAGTTTCTGGCGATCCAAGTAGTAGAATCCTCATAGACTAAGTGGTCTACATGATCTGAGGAGAGGCACGAAGCATACAAATACAAAGGCTCTTTTGAATCACAACTCTGGAATCTAATGAAAGCAAGGCTGGGGCTCTTGGTGGCTCCTCTGAAATGCTAGTGTGGGGGATTTTAGAGGTGAAGAAACAGTTACTCTCTTCAGCCAGGAAATGAAACTAGTCTGGGCTTTAGTAAAAATGATTAGGAATGGTGTATAAAGCATATGAGAGCAGAAAAAAAAAATCATGGTTCCATGGAAAGCTACAGGGATAAAAACCAAGTAAATGGGGTCATAAGAGTTCGCTCAGTGAAATGTATTATTGAGCATGAGCTGTCTATCAGACAACTTGTAAGTCTGAGATTCTAACAATTACAGACAAGTTTTCTAAGTCCTTTATTCAGGAAAGGTAGAAATGGGAAGTGGGGCTAAAATTCAGCAAGTGCTTCCAAGGAACACTTAGCGCACAGCACTTAACACAGGTGTTTTGAGTGGAAGAAAATGCAGAGCTGGCCTGGGAGGTTCTGTGCTTGGAAGAACAACTCAACCTTTGGGAAAACATACATTACCAGGTGGACCTCCTGTGGATACTGCAGGAGCTCCTGGCACGGGCTGTGTGTGCGTTTCCTGGGGCAACATGAATGAGCATTCATTTGCACCAACAGACCAAAGAAATGGTTCCATTCAACTCTAGTTCAGTGAACCAATGAGTGTAAATAGGAGCACCGGAGAAGGGCTGCCTACAAGAACCTAAAAAGGGATTAGCCACAGAACCATAAGGAGAGTGTTACCTACAGGACTATGAGCAGCTTACCATGTGACTACCGTGCTGCCTCATTGGCCACTCATGAGCTTCTCATGACTTATGTAGTTCATGAGCTCTACCTCCAGGGAATGTTAGTGGGTACAGTCATTTGAGAGTCTCCTGTGGGTAATCACAGACACTCTGATTTCAAGACAGCAATAGCTTGATAAGCTATAGGAATGGAAGCATCACTGGATATAGATTATTCTCATCATTAGTTGAGAATAGTTGTTTTAGTAGATTCTTGACATAGCCCCATCATTTTTCAGAGGGGTTAAACTAACAAATTGTTTCCTATTTTACTTATCATTTGAAAACTTGGTTGGAATATATTTGTATCCATTGTATGCTTTTGATAATCTCTTATATTTTTGGTTGTGAGCCTAGCCTTTAAAACGGCTGAGCCATCTCTCCAGCCCAGCTTTTGATAATCTCATAAAAGTTATTTTAAAAGAATGTTGTTGGAAGTTTATGTCTCAACAAAATCATTGTATCTTGTTGCCCTGGATTTCTTCTCATATATTATAAAAGATATTTCATGTATTATATGAAGAGCTCTTAACACTTGCAACTAGAGTGCCAGTGCCCAAATATTTTAGTTTAAAACTATTGTTTGATGTTCGTGAGTTTTCTTCCTTTTTGCTTAGATTGTAGATTCAGCTGAACTGCCCCTCCCCCCTGTTTCTCTCATCCATCCCTTTAAGGTAGCATCTTAAGTTTATCTGTTTAAGTGACACTGTCCTTTCTGGACACAAATCCTTAGAAAGAATGCCTTCTCCATCACATATCTGTAGTTCACTGAGTGGAGCCTCTGTTACATGTTCAGTTCTTAGGAGATAAAGGAAATTTTGTGATATTTTCTTTATTTACATTTCAAATGTTTTCCCCTTCCCAGGTCTCTCCCCTATCATATCCCCCTTCCCTGCCTCTATGAGGGTGCTTGCCCACACTCCCACCCACTCCCATCTTCCTGCCCTGGCATTCCCCTTTACTGGGGCATTGAACACCCCCAGGCCCAAGGGCCTCTTCTCCCACTGATGTCTAACAAGGCCATCCTCTGCCACATATGTGACCAGCGTCATGGGTCCCTCCATGTGTATTCTTTAGTTGGTGGTCCAGTCCCTAGGAGATTCAGGGGGTCTGGCCTGTTGACAAAGTTGCTCCCTCCATGGGGCTGCAAAACTCCCTCAGCTCCTTCAGTCCCTTCTCCAACTGCCCCACCTGAACTTTCTTATGGCAATGTAGACATAGAGCCTTCACAGTAATGGGAAAAGGTTTCATTGTCTCCAATAAGAGTCTCTTTGTGCTTTATATCAATGTAAAGGCTGTTATCTCTTATGATCTCTTTGTGTAATTGCCCAGTGCTGGGATACATGCAATGATAATAGCAGCAGCTGCTACAGTTTACAGAGGTTTTAGTATGTGCCATGCTTATGTGTACCCTGTGATAATAGCTCAGTCAACCTGGTTCAAACACCAGTTTATACATGAAGGAATAAACGGTTAAGTTACTTGTCTAAAGTCTCTCAGATCATTAAAAAAGACTTGAGAAAGTTGAGTAGTCAAGTATTTTTCTGTCTCTAAGGCTTACTCATATGGGTAATGGCTAGTTGACACATTATGAATTCATAAGGCAAATGTGGACTCTATCTGTGCTAAAAGCTCTGAGGCAATGGTCTCAGAAATAGGATGACTGTTGTACACATCTGTCCATGTGGGAAGCTACCTGATTTTATCATCATAGTATGAAGAGAGCCAAAGGTTTCTATAAAGAATGTGGTGGTTTTCTAACTTCTTCAACACCTGGATATATCTTGAAACATACTCTTTTTTAAAAGTCTGATTTTGGTCTTCCACAGTGAAAAATATATTTTATGAAATGGTCACTGTGTCGGGAGTCAGAGGCCATGAATTCCATTTTAACTCTGTAGTTCTGAAGCTGGGTGGTCCTAATCTTCCACCCTTCTGGAGCCCATTTCTTAGCTGTTAGCCCAGTGAACTACATGGGAAAAAATGTCTTCAGTTCACTTTGTCAGAACCCTGCATGTGTCTCTGTTGTGCTTCAATTTGCTACTAAGAAAAAAAGAAGTCCATCTCTGCTTCATTTGGTGAGCTAAAGACTGTGGTTACTCTCTCCGTAGAACGATTAGAGGAATCTCTGTGCAGGTGAAAGAAGACTCGAGGTACACAGGAAGGTGTTTTTAGCAACTAAACCCATTGTACTGATAGAGTCACGAGACCCTAAGGAGAATGAGTAGCCATCGAGCCCACCTTCCTGCCTTGGGTCATGTCCCACTTGAACCATGAGAAGAGATTAAGACTCCCCACTTCCCACAACCCCCTCTTTTTTTAAAGGAGCTCTCACAACCTTCCTGGGTATTTGGTTCCAAAACCAACAATCTCACCTATCAGAAATCATTTTGCGTTGATAATCTAAATACTTAGGGGCTGCAATTCAAACTTATTTTCTTCTGTCTTTAGTGGCAAAAAAGAAAAGAAAAAAGAAAAAAGAGCTGGTGCACTACTTCTGTTCTTCATGAATGCCTTTATGAAGATATTATTCAATTCTTTCTCATTCCTTCTTATTCAAACGTTTTAAGCTGTTTTTTCTACATTTGTCCCTCAAGAGTGTTCATCTTCTCATCTGTGAGACCCAGAATGCCACCTAATGGCAAGCTTAGCCATTGTGCCCTAGAGCATGCAGAGATGACTATGTAGACATGGTAGCTTAGGTTCTGGTTCTCTTTATTCATCTCTAATAATAACTTTTCTTTTGTTAGCAGGGCTGTAAAACATTTTGCTGACAGCCATAAAAGTTAGAAGGGTCTGTAGCTCCTAAAACATTCCAAACTGGGGGCTTAGTTGATTTAAGAGTTAAGAGCCCTTGTTGCTCTTACAGAGGACTTGAGTTCAGTTTCCAGCCCTCACACAGTGGTTCACACCATACATGATGCCAGTTCCAGGGTTTCTGACCTTCCTCTTCTGGACTCTATAGGTACTAGCTACATATACAGTGTGCATATATACTTGCAAGCAAAACCTTCATATTCATAAAGTAAAATTAATTAAAAATTAATCTTAAAGTTATAAATATTGTTACTGAAAGCTAATCAGCTAATAGAAATAACTAATGAAAATATGTTCATGGGTATTTCCCTCTGAATTCTTGCTCCCACGATGATTTACTTTAAAGTTCTACTCTTTACAGTCCTCTACAGAAAGACAAGGGTAAATTTTTGTATCAAAAATTTCTGAAGTCAGCTCTAGATGAAAGTGAACTCAGATATCCTAAATGGGCAGCATATTCTAATTTCTGAGTTTATTTAATATTTTCCTAAGGAATGTATATATATACATTCTTAAATCAACTAAGCTCCCAGTTTGGAACTATATATATGTATATGTATATGCATATATATTTCTAGGGCAAAGAACATTTTTTATTTATGTTTTGTATCTCTAGGACATAGCCCAAATAAAATCATAGACTAACATTTACTAAATGTTTGAAATTTACTTTAGGGATGCATACAGCATTCACTAAAATTATGTATGTGAAAATATTTCATCAACTGTTGAGCTCAACATAACTTGAATTATCACCACTAATAATTTTAAAAGGTTCAGTATTAGCTATGAATTTAAAAAATTGTGGAAAACAGTTTGATGTGCTCTTGTCTCTAGGAGTGTATATTATCCACTTGTTATGGGTCTTATAAAATGTTATCTAAAATGAGTTTTGTAAAATGAATGATCAGTGGTGCATGGCTGCTATTTGAAGTTCAGTACACGGCCTTTTCCGCCGGGTAATCTGTGAATGACAAATGAAGCTGACCATGATGAAAGCAAGCCTCTGAAGCCAATCAGAAATCACGCTAGCACCAAGAGAACAGTTTCCAGAATAATTTATGTTTTTCCAGGGTGCCCATGCCTGTGTACACATTTCTATGAGAGAGAGGACATCATGGGTATCTGACAGGCAGACCACCCAAAAGTTTAAATCATACTGCTTTATTTATTATTAGCATGACTGAATGAGTCTTTTAAATACTTGGCCTTCATCTGTGGAGGAAACGGCCAAAGGGCCGGAGAAAGAATACAGATTTTTTTTTATGTTAGTGACTTTTAAAAAGCAGCATTTATGAATAATGTCTTAGGTCTTTCTAAAGAACCCCATTCCCTGTCTTTTTTACTCGGTTTGCAAACATTTGCTTCAAGATAACGACATTTGGGGTCAAAGTGGCTCAAGTTGTTTTACCTCTGTCATGCCAGTAGATCCTTGGGAAAATTACTTAGTGTCTCTCACTTCAATGTTCTCTTCTGTAAAATGAGAAACATGCTGCCTAGCTCAGAAGACCCTTCATGCTATCAGGTCCTTTGTAACATCATTAACTCCTCTGCCTCTGTCTCCTTGCCCTCTTGCCTGTCTAGTTGGTCAGAGTTGGCTGACTAATATAAAACATATTCATAAGCATTAATAAATTAATAAAAAATATAATAATAAACCAGAATATTTGGGGGCCTTGAGGAACCTAGCAAGAAGTAGCTGAGACCCCTTGACAGAACATTTTATTGAATTTCTTTCCAAGGGTGATATTGATTACTTAGTAATGACACAAAGCTATAAATTCCTGAGAATGTGTTACTTTTTCCAGAATTAAGTTCTTAAAAAGAATAAAGAACCTTAAAGGTAAAAACTTGATTATAGCCTGCCAAGGCTAAATAAAAGAGAAGGAATTTTGGCAGGGAGCCAAGAGGCCTGGGTTCAGGCCCAGCCCTTTCACGATCTAGATAAACTGTTCTTTCCTCTACTGTTCTTGTCTCTGCTCTCCAGTGAGAGGGGAGCAGGCTTGGGCTTCACCTGCATCAATAGCCATCAGTTCTGGGATTTGCATGCCATCACTGTCCAGGACATCCAGGAGCTGTGTGCATTTCCCCATAAGGAAGAGAAAATCAGGGGTGCAGCCTGGTGTGTGGAAGGTTTTGATACTCTGTAACTGCTGACTTAGAGGACATGTCCCTTTCAGGCCACCATACCTCTAGGGGGGAAAAACAGTTGTCCCCATGTGAACAAAAGACAATTTGGAAGGTACTTTGCCTTTCACATTTCTACTATACATGAAGATCTTGGTGACTCGTTTGGTGAAAGAGATTGTCAGTAAGCACAAAGTAGAAGGAAACACAACACCAAAATAGAAATTAAACACAGCAAATAGAGAAGCGTAAGCAGTAGTTAGAATTTTTTTTTTTTAAGTAACAAAAAGCAAATGGAAACCATTATAATTTGAAACCAGGCTGGTAATTGACTTTACTAAATCAAATTTCAGAGATTGAAATCTGGATGTCTTAGGTTGCTGCAGTCCCTCTTGGATTTGCCAAACAGGAATATCAATCTTGGTAAGTTAATTTTGACAGAGCTGGGAGGTATAGATATTTGCGAATCTCCCACTTACGATCTAAATTAGATCTCTTTATTTAGAATAAAAAATGTGTTTGAAAAGCATGTGGGTTTTTTTCCTCCAGGTTTCTGCACTTGAAAAAGGACTGTGTCTAATTATATACTCAGCCTAGAGTCACATTCTTGGCCATAGCCGATGATAAATAAGCTTAATTCTCTCAACTGTAGCAAAATAACCTATAGCTGTTAGCTCTATCATTCCAACCGTCATGTGTCCCTTTTGTTAGAGGGAATAAAAAAAATCAACTAGTGTCTCACACCATATTCATGCTGTTTACAACAAAACACTTAAGAATGATGTCTTTCACAATTAAAACTGAGTTGAAATTCTACAGAAATTGCCCTAAACTGTAGAATCGCTTCACCCTACCTTCCTGCCGATGGGGAGAGTCTCAAAGAGGCCCTAGCCTGAATCTTAGTTTCCTCTATTCACGTATATTCATTTTGCCTTTAAAAAGAACATTTATTAAAAATCAAATAAACAAAATCTTCATGATACTGAAAAAAAAAAAACAAAACAAAAAACTAAGAAATTTATGAAAGGAACCCTGTATTCCCAGTAACCTGGAATTCCTCCTGAGATTCACAGCTTTAATTTGATGACAAAAGAGAAGACCCAACTGCTTCACACTTTGGTTTGGTTAAATTTTACTGTCACTTCACTGAAGTGGAAACATGTTTCTGTTGCACCGGAGAATATGTGTGTTTGAACCAAAGAAAGAGAGAAAGCCATGGAAATCAATATTGTTGTTCTCTTTGCAAAGAGTTGGGTTTTGGTTTTGTTTTCTGGTTTTAAATCAAGATGATGCCTGATACAAGCCTCAATACAAGAAAAATGTAAGTGGAAATCAGTCACCTGTAGCTTCATATTAATGCACTATTAATATTTCTCATGCTCACTTGGGTTCAGAGATTAGCCAGCCAAGTAGCTAATATTCGGCAGTGCACCCTATTTCCTTCCCTAGAGAATCCTAAGCATAAAGATGTTTGTCTTTTGTTTTGAATTTGGGTATATGTGTGGTTAACTTTGGTTCTCAAAAAATCTGAGTTAAAATTCCATATCTTGCCCATGTATGTACCATGTGTGTGCAGAGCCTCTGGAAGCTAGAAGGGGGCACCGGATGCCCTAGAATTGGACTCATGGCCAGTTATGAACCACTAGATGCTCAGGGTGGATGTTAGGAACTGAACCTGGGTCCCTTGCAAGATCAGCAAGTATTCTTAATCTGAGCCATTTCTCCAGTCCCAGAGGTTTTTTCTTAAACCTGGTATAAAACAGACTCTTAGCCGAGCAGTGGTGGCACACACCTTTAACCCTAGCACTTGGGAGGCAGAGGCAGGCATATTTCTGAGTTCGAGGCCAGCCGGGTCTACAGAGTGAGTTCCGGGACAGCCAGGGCTACACAGAGAAACCCTGTTTCAAGAAACAAAACAAAACAAAACAACAACAACAACAACAAAAACCAGACTCTTAAATGACTGGAAAGCAGCTGGGTAGAGTCCTCAATCTTCCTTTCTATTAATTTCCAATACAAGTGATACTCTTTGGACATATTTTATTTTTTTTCCTGTTTATAAAAGAAAGACATTTGCTCTATGAAAAGCTTATAAAATAACAATAAAGGATAAAAAATCCTTTGTATTTGATAAGAAATACAGAAAACAATAAAAACAAAACATATTTATGCATGTGCTATAGGTATAATGATGTCTTAGGAAACCCACTCTAGAAAACTAAGGGTCTCCAAAGCCAGGGGACCCTAAGGTTCACTTGTGGTTCCCCCTCTCTTCTCTACACTTGTGCAGTGTTTGTTCTCTGCAGCCTTTGGTACTCTAGGCCTTTTAACACAGCAGCATAGCATTAGAATTTCTAACCTATTTATCAAAAAAGCTTTCTTGTCATAGATTTGGTTTTGTTTTGTTTTTCTATAGCTAGATACTTTAGAAAGGACCACGTGGGCTCACATTATTTATCCAATAAACCCACCTTCTGCATATAGCCCAGGCTAAGGTGGAAGGTTATAGATTCTGTGCACAACACCTAAGGAGACCAAGGACTGAGACAGATGTTCCAGTAACTCTACCTTCCAAATCGCTTAATTCCTCCACTGGGAAGTGATTTCTTGAATGTTTCAAATATTTTCTTTCTGGTCCCCCCTTTAAGGGAATGTTGTGAAGGTCAAATACAATTTTTTAAAAACTGCAATTTTTACAGTAAATCTATTACAAATGATATGAAAATTGATTCATGTTACTCTGGGTAGTTATAGACAACTATTATGTTAACATACCCAAGAATTTGTTAAAATTCGAATATAATAGTTGTTTATCTTGGTCCATGTATTAAACCAAATAGATTAGATACCACAAAATTAAAAAAAATTGACAAAAGTTACTTTTGCCAATTGATATTTTTTTATTAGCATCCATCCATAATTTAATGTCACCAGTAAGGGCAACAATGCCTATCAGATAGAAAGTCCCCTGTTGTTAAGAGCGTTACTAATCTTCATGGTGGAGTGAGAGTTGTTAACTAGTGTCCAGTTTATTATGGTTGCCAAACACTTTCCTAGCCACCATTCCTCGGCATCATGCTAATAGTACTGTAAAACAGCACCCTGCTATTAATTGTCTTATTTTGTAAATGAAAAAGGAGCCCAAATGTCATTCAAATGGAAAATAATCCTTTCTTGTCAGATTTCAAATCCCATTTCCTGAAGTCTACACCATAATGCCATCCCTGGTATTTTTCTATATTCAGGTACACTGACTGTTCATTTTGTCTCTGAAGAACTCATTTATGCAATGGTCCTCCCATTCTGCTAGGGACTGTTTATACATAGTGCCTACAGGGACAGAGGAAAAGGCTGTAAGGTTGAGAGAACTGAACCTACAAATAATGCAGGCATCCAAGGTTTATAAACTCTGAACTCCACAGTACTGTGAGGTGAGCAGTGACCACATGACTCTCGAAGTATCAGACATAATCTCTTTCCCCAGACATATGTTTTCCTCTTCCCCTGAAACACCCGCATGCTAGGACCATTCTCTCAGGAATACCTTTCTGTTTCTCCATCCAATCCAATTTACTTCAGAAAAACTCTGGAAATTCTCTTCAAGAAAGATATGTAATTACGAGCTAGGCACAAATGGCCAACCAGATGGCTTCTGTCTACATGTTCTTGAAACACCAGCAAAAGGCGTTCTGGCTCTGTGTATTGAGCCTTGTCCCAGACTGGGCCGATGAACAAAGAATGGAGATGGGTCTCCAGTCTCAGGGGCCTAAGTAGAAGGGAAAAAAGAGATAGGAAGAGCCTGAGGTGGTAGGTGACTCAGAGGAAACATTGTCTGATACATATTTGAGGCACATATTATCCAAACTGAACCTGTACAGGTCTTGTGTGCCCTGTCACAGTCTTCATGGAAGAAAATTCCAAGACTGAATTTGTGTTAAAAGGTTAGCAATGTTTGTACTCAACAAAAATTCAGTAAATTCTGTATTTTTTTATTCCTGTAAATAGTAATATCACTGGTTAGGTATCCATTATAGAACAGAAATACTTATATGTTCTTAATTGTTTGTGAATTAAAGGGTGAAAATGCGGTTTATTTTGTTTTATTGTAGCTCGTGCCTAATGGTATTGTTTCTTCTTTATCACGAGCATATATTTATACTTTTCATGTCACCACCTGGTACTCCTAATGTGTACATTCATAATGTGGTTGTTATAATGTTTACTGGTTGAAACACATGAAAATTAAATGTCTTAATGTAATTTAAAGCATTTATTCTCATGCACTTAGGAGCTGATCCCCTACTATTTACACAGATGGCATTTTGCTGTTGTAAGTAACCACAGGTCACTGAGAATACAAATTAATTTTCCACCCAACAAGACAAGCTCTTTCAGGCAAATGAAAAACATTTCAAAACAGAAATTTCTTGTTTAATCATAGTTTACTTTAACTGTATCTTGTAACCGGAAATAATCTCAGAAGTGGGATCAAGTCAAGTGAACTTTCTGAAAGGTTTTAAGCTGCTGGGAAATAAAGTCTGCTTAATTTCTCCTATGTACAAAGGGGAGACAAGAATAGCCACTGTTTTAGGATGTGATGCGGTCTTGGTTAAAACGGTGAGTCACCGCCAGCAGTAGTGCTAATGACAGAGGAATCTACTTAGCGCCGTTCTCTAAGCTTCACATATGAAGCCATGCAGAAATTATACAATTATTCCTCCTGAATGGATCTTCTTATTGGCTTGTAATTACTAAATATGCCTTGAGTATTTTCATATCCTGAAATTAAGTCTTCAGAACTGTGTAAAGAACTATAAGGTATGATCTCTGATTGTTTATCATCTCAGAGTTTACTCTACCAATGAGTATGTAGCTTCCGAGGTTCTAAAATGTGACCTTTCTATCTTCTGCATGACTCAATTACTTAGATAAAGTTTAAAGAAATCCCAAGAGAGACCTCTTATTTGCACCATGACACAATGCGTTTTCTTCTGCCTGCAATGGCTTTCTGTGGATCTAAGGCAGCTGTCTTGTTGATAGTCAAAATTCCTTGCCATTTTGGAACATTACTCATAAATAGAATCAAATTGTCATAAATTTGTCTTATAGAAAACGTGAGGGGCACTTAACAGCTCTCTCACATAAAACTATTATCTACACTGACTGATTTTACCATCCCCTTCTACCCATGCACCAACTAGCAACTTAGTTGACTGTACATGTGTGAAAACAAATGGAGACTAAGTAATGGATCCCTAGAAGACTTCATGATCTACTAGCTACAAATATCGCTTAATCTAGCTAGCTGTTTGAGAGGTGGAGTTCAAGGCACTAATGTGTGCTTAAGCCATTAAAGAGTCTCCTAGGATGGTTATATAAGTAATAGCAAGAGAATTTACAATAGGTCCCTTCAGAAGCCTCTCATTCCTTGTAGCTAGCAATATGGAAGACCTGGGTTCTACTTTAACAGAGAAACTTATTGTTGTAAAATACTAAGCAATACCCTCCCTAACTTCCTATGATATACAGTTTGTTCTTCCAAAGATACATAAATATTACAAGACGGGCTTTATTTTCTATTTTGCGGGCCAGTGAAACAATGTTGAAAAGATCTTAATTTACTAGTTATAACTTAAGGCTGGTGATAAATGTTGGGTTTATATCATCTTATTTACTTTATACAAAACCTTTTTGAGGTACATATGCTTCTATTTTCAAATGAAAAATGTAAATCTGGGAAATAGATTTGCATGTTCCAATTTTTCAGATAGTAATTAGCAGACCCGGGTTGTGACTCCAATGAACATGCTCTAATTCTCTAGAGTTTCAGGATCACTCACCAGCACCTTATAATTTTCAGTAATGGATGCTGGGAGTCGATCCATTAGTCTCATGATGAACCACCCCATATGGTTCATCTACATCCTTTTCATTTGATTTTTATGGGTAATGACATGTGGAGTTGATGATTTCTTCTTATACAGAAATCTATGTCTAAAGAACTGCTAGCTCATGCTTTTCCAAGAAAGAATGCTGTATGTAATGCTCCTTGTGTTCCTTGTTCCTTGTGGCACCATGAATCTGATTCTATGTCTTATTGGAATTATTATCTATCGACTTTCTGCTCCAATCATGGAAGTTTCATATGCTATTTTCCTTAACTTAGTTATACTATGAAGATTCAATTTTCAATTACCTGCACAATTTGCTCAAGGCCACAGCCCTATCTTATGGACTAGAACATGGGTCCCTGCTCATATCAGAAACTCATGCTATTTGTGAACTCTTTTCTCTCATGGAGTTGTTTGTACATTTGTAGCAAATACCATCCGCACTGCAGTACATTCTGCCTGGGGAACTGCACTGCTCTTTGTGTCCACAGTCTTTGCGTTTCTCCTGTGAATCATATCCATCAGTGTTTCAGTCAGCCTCTCTAGTTTCAGACAACAGAAACCAATCCCGAGTTCCTTTGAAAAAATGGTCATTTGTTGGCATGATACAGGATAGTCCATACAATTAATACGGTTCTATAAAAGGAGTTTTGGCAGACAAATGGAAGCAAAGAACGGGAGGCACCTGCCAGGACCATGGCCAGAGTCCTATCACACTCACAGGCTGCTACTGGCACTGCTGTCACAGCTGTTGCCATGGCTTCTTCTATTCCTGCTCCTGGCGATAAGACCATAATTGGTTATGCATGCCTCTCTTTCCAGCACTTAGTGCATTACCCCTTTGCCCTCAGATAGCTGCACCCAAGAAACTCCAGTAAGACATCTGGGGTGGACCCCATGGGGAATGCCACGTCAGCAGGAATACACACAGGAGGAGTGCATCTAAAGCCTTTGTCTTAGAATTGCGTTTGAGATTTCATGATGGCAGGGCAGCAGCATATGACAGACTTGAAGATAAGAGACATGCTAAACAACCTACACATGGGCTTATCATAATCACATAACATATAAACATATTACATGGTCATCTATGACTCAGACAGTAGCCATAACTCCTCAGCTGTGCAAAAGCCATGCCTTTTACAGGCCATTAAACAGCATATTGTCCAAAAACTCTGGATGATAATCTGTGTTTAAACACTCATAGATTCCCTACATCCCCACTCTCTTCTTTCTAATCCACTGAGACAATAGGAAGACGTCATGGGCTGCCAGTTGTTAACATCTGCCTTAAATACTCTTCTTGCCTACAGGTGAATTTTCTATACTTCTATTAAAGAACAAATAAATAACAATGCTGTATACTTCAGTAGATGGTGTTGACTTATTAATAGTAAATAAATTAGCACTGTCCTGAGTTATTTAATTGTAATATCTAATTTGAGCCTTTCCATAACATTTATACATAGCTACTTCATTTTCTTTTTTTTTTTTTTTTAAATAAAGTATAGTTTAGGGGAACCAAACAAGTTGTCTGATGTTCCACAAACATTAATGTGACATTATGGTAGATCATAGTTCATACGACCCTAATTTTACTCCCACCTTACAGTGTTCTGTGGTGTGTCATAGGTCACAATGCTGTTGCTCAGGCAGCCTGTCTTACCTGAGGAAGCTCTGTTGCATTTCAGTTGGTGGGCATTCTTACCCAGTGGGAAACACAAACCTTCAATATCCCTAAGATCCCAAATATGAAGTATCATGCACCTTGCTTGCTTTCTTCCACTAGCCTCAGAGTGCTCAAAGGCATCACAAGAGGATTTCTCAATATTTTCTCCTGTACCTTTTATATGGCAGCACCTACTACCTACCCCATTGCTTGTCTCTTCTTTCAGAACAGACAGTAGCAAAATGTATCTCATGAGGTTCAGCGACTCAGAAAACTTCAGTTTCTCTTTCTAACTCTCCTTCATGGCTACTTTCAGGTTACTTCTCTTACTTCAGATCATAGACCTAGTCTATATCAATACTAAGTCTTTGATTCTTTTTTTGACCTTTTATATCCTGAGTAAAGACCCTATGGGCTTAGATTTCCAATACTTATCTGTTTTCTAAGTTACTTCTCATTTTGGCTACATAGAATTCTATAAATGTATACACACACATAAGCATATACATATGCATATATGTGTATATATACATATGTACATTGTATATATATATATATATATATATATATATACAGTGTGTGTGTGTGTGTGTGTGTGTGTGTGTGTGTGTGCGTGCGTGCACGTAACCATTCCTGCCCCATCTCCATGTCCAAGTGGATGATTCCCTGGTATCTCCTGTGTTTCAGTTGTACATTCACAAGGAATCTGGATCTCTCTCTCTAGTACTTTTATTTTTCTACAGAGTTTATTAATTTCTAATATAATGTATAATTGACTTACTGTTTCTCTTTTCATTATCTTTTCCCATTGTCAGTGTGTAAACTCCGAATGCCATTTCTCCTGTATTCACCACCTTATCATGAGCCCCTTCAACAATTCTGACACGTGTATTAGGCTCACACTGGGTACTTGTCACACTGACACCAATCCTGGAGGGCTTCGTCTTAATACTCTTTCTGAGTCATAGCTTTGTTTCCAGGTAGTCCCTTGTCTGTGCTGACACTTAAGAGTTCCATCGCATAAGCATAAAATAGGGACAAAGTGTAACAGCTGCTTGCACTGAAAACAGCACCTCAGCAAGGTTCTTTCCTGCCCTGCATCTTCTTCCTGGAGGCACCCAGTGAGGAGTTTGGCAGCACCCACAGATGGCATCAGCCACCTCCAAATCTGTGGGAGTCCACTCAATTCCGATTCTCTCTTGTAGCGATGTTTCAGTCGGGTCTTATTTTCTGTGCCTGCATCTGCCTTTACTCTTTCTTTTTCTAGCCCCCCTTTTCATCTCTCCCAGTCAATCTCTGCATTTTGCTTGAGCCTATAGATAGATGCTTGCCTTGCACTTCTGTAGACATTTCTTTGTTGCCCATCATCGATCTGTGGAAATCTCCCTGAGACAGGCCTGATGGTTTGCCAGTGGCACAAAATGAATTACTGTTACCCGAAAGGACCATGATACCTTGAATCTCTTTTGTCAAGTGAATTTGTTACCCTAACACAAAAATTTCCAGGTATTTCCTTCCTGACATTAAGATAAAGACTATTAAGCCTCACATCCCTTCCAATGTTTATCCTAAGATACCTTTAGCTCTTCCCATAGTTTTTTATTTATAAAGTTTTATCTTTGCGATAGACCTCAGCTAGTTCTAGTATGTATGGGGGTGGGGTGGAGATATGTGCGGCTATGGGGACAGGCATTGGTATGGGTGTGTGACACCTGTGTGTTCATGTGTGGAGAGCAGAGGTGAATTTCAGGGTCCTTCCTTGATCACTTGTACCTTATTTCTTGAAATATGGTTTTTATTGATTGACCTGGAGTTCACTGATGGGATATGCTTGCTACTCCATGAGGCCCCAGAATCATCTGTCTCTGTCTTCCAGCACTGGAATTAAGAACACCACAGTGCCATGCATGGCTCCTTATATGGGTTCTATGGATCCAAACTCAGTTCCTAACACTTTCACTACAGTGAACATGTTATCCTTAGAACTACTTCCCTACATCCTTGATATTTTTAATAGAAACTTTTGATTGAGCACCATAACAATTGGTACTGAAAGACATTGCAAGCTACAGTCTTTTGAACTGACATCATGTCATCTGTGCATTTTCCCTTTAAGCATCTCCTTTCTAAAGCTTGACTCCACAAGCAACCACTAACTGTATGTATTAAAACTCTTTTTCTTGTCTTGCTTAAAAGAGACCACAGGTATATATGGTTTCCCATGTTCATTTAATTTTGAATGCCTGTGACCTTTGGTTCACTGCATACTTTCATTATTTCTTATTCAATTCTGCATCTTGTTATCCTGATGGTTATTTTGAAGGTACAAATAAGGATTATTATCTCATTCTCCCCCCATCTCTCTTTCTGTGTGTGTGTGTGTGTGTGTGTGTGTGTGTGTGTGTGTGTGTGTGCGTGTGCAGGTGTCCATGGAGGCCAGAAGAGGGGTGTTGTATCCCCTGGAGCTGAAATTAAAGACAGTTGGAAGCTGTCCAGGACGGGTTCAGGAAATGAGTCTGAGATTCTCTGCAAGAGCGGTACACATTCTAAAGTGCTGAGCCATCTCTTCAGCTCCCAATTGTCTCATTCTTAACACATATATATAATTCCATGACCCCCTATCACTCTCAGGAGGAAAGTTTTAAGCAATTATCATAACCTATCATTTACTGCTGATTGTCTTTCCAGACTCTTCTACCAGCTGTACAACTATTTGCATTTTTCTGTATAAGAAATATTTCTGTCAAAAATGAAAATGTCACCCAAAACATACCTGTGGTAAGAGAAACACTACTAACTGGGAAATGAGACAACGGAAGCTGGGACCATAGAGACACCTCAGCAATTAAGAAAACTGGCTCCTCTTCTAGAAGACCAAGATTCTATCCCCAAATACCCACATGAAAGCTCACAACCATCAATTCCATGGGATCTGATCTTGCATCCAAGGACACAAGGCACACAGGTTGTCCAAAGATATACATTCAGGCAAAACATCTGTATGCAAAAACAAGTAAATAAGCATATCAACCAATCAATCAATCAATCAAACCTTTAAAACAGGAAGCTAAGCAACATTTCCCCCTTTTTAAATAGAAATACTTCTTTGATTCTTGATCGGCATAGTTTCCCCTCACTCCAAAGCTTCAGCACACATTTAGAATTAGTTCCATTTTTAGACTGTTAAGGAAGAAAACTTCTGATTGTAATAAAAGTCAAAGGTATTTCCAGATCTTCTATTCACCCTATTATTGCTTTCTGGAGTATTTTCTTAATTTGAGAGTTTTTGCAGGGTCAAGAGGTAGGAAAATTTTTTAAAGTTATAGATATGACAGAGTTGAAAGTGAACACATATTTGCTGAGTACATATGGTTACTGAGGTACTGGATGCAGTGATTATACACATATTATTATATCAGTTCTAAAATTCCATTAAATATTTATGTCATAGGTATCTTAAAACTCATAAGGTCCTATATTTGATGAAATGCCTCATTTAGTCTCAACATCAATTTTATTGTTTTGCAAATCAAAAACCTGGGTAGATAATTGGAGATTATTAAGCACAAATGCAGAAGCATCATTGGCACATGCCCTGAATAACCTCAAGCATTACACATTACAGACACTGCTTCTGATTTAATTAATGCCTGCTATTGGGATCTTAAAGAATCTAAACTGATCAGAGAGTCCCAGAAACTAGACGAAACTGAAGATCGTTGTCTCTCACATGACCAGGTTTGAAGGATCAAATTCTAACAGGAGACTCAGGTAAAGCTCTGTACACATCTCCAAGAGTATGACAAGATGGGGTATGTGGGAGATGGAGGTTGAAAATGAACAGGGTGGTATGTGAATGTAAAGAAGGAGTCTAGAATTTAGTGACACAAAGAGAAACTTGCTGTGACAGCTAAGGGGATGTTTTCAAAGAGGTAATGGGGTTTTGACAAGCAGATAGAGCTAGTAGATGGAAATCTCAATACAGATAGGATACAGAGGCAGTCAGAAATCCTCAGACATCTCACAAGCCATGGATCGTAGGCAGCCAGTCCATGGAAAGATTATAGCATAAACCAATGCCAGCAAATATTTACAGAAGGTAAATCATTTTGACAGGCAGTGACAAACGTAACTTTTAAAAGATAATACATTGGTCAAAATCCTGAGGCTGGGAGATGCTAGAAGGAGATGAGAGAGGTAGCAGTAACAATGTGAAGAATTCTAGGCCTGATATTAGAAGTTCTAGTTTCTGGTTATGCCTCATTAGAAAAAGGGTCACATTTCTGTAGCTCTGTGACCTCACACAGCAAAGATTAAGAATTAAGGTTTGAGATGTAGGCTTTCCTGATTATTTTGAAGAGGGCGTGGAAAGCAGGCTTTGCTGTTGTAGTTGTTGTTGTTGGTGGTGGTGGTGATGGTATGTGTGTGTGTCTTTATACCCCGATTGCAGCTTCTTTCCTTTCTCTCCTCCAGGTCCTAGTCTGTCCCTTCACCTCACCTCCCCCATGTCCTGGTTATTTGCTGGTGAAATTGGACTTTATCACCACAAAACAGATAGAAATTTCTGTTAAGGCCAGAGATCAATGTGATGAAGCCATCAGATATAACAAGATGACCTAAATCTGGACATTTCACATGAAAACTATACATCCTCCCTCTATCAAAACAGATCATTCACACGAGCCAGAGAAAGTCTAGAGAGAGTTCCCTGGACCAATGACTGGTCAGTTTCGTAGTATGTCTTTGCCTCCTTTAGTTCACTTAGCATCTCCCTTAGTTCTATGGTCATTATGTCTTGAAAGAAGAAATGAAAAGATGATAGAGTACCAAACTCTGTCTCCATTGTACTGAGCTAGGACAAGGCATAAAAAAGAAAAGCCAAAATTCTAGCTAGTGAAGCACAAGGGTATAGCATGGTATTAGATATGAGCCTGGAGACTTAAAGGGGTGTAGACTACACCATCTAAAATGCTTGCACAGATCTGAGGTATGTCTACAATGTTATTAAGGAATTGTATCAAAGGATAATGAAAGGAAGAAGGTGAGGAAAGAAGTACAAATTAAACATCCTTAACCAGAAACTCTGAAAACCTTGGGGATCTTAGAAGCAAGCATTCCAAAACGTGAAAGGCATCAAATCTCAAGCCCTTCTGGCCCCAACCATTCCACTTGACTTGTATGTTGGATAGTTAGATTTGTGAGTGTCTTAGCTTGCCTCTCCAGGCATGCTATTTGATTAAACACTGCTCAGGACAGATCTGTGATTGTGTTTCTAGATGAGAGTAACATTTTTCTTGGTTGTTTGAGGGAAACATTTTGTCATTCCCTGCAGTGTAGGCAAGCTCCATTTCCTGTTGGCACTATTTCTTTTGAGAATCCAGACTAATAGAGTACATTTTTTAATTAGAAAAATTATTCTTGGTTTATTCCCAGGAGATCTGGGATTTTGCAGCAAGTGATTGCAGCAGTGTTATAAAAATAGCATCACTAAACATAGTTATGAATATTCAACTACATTTGTGGATTATCTAAGTAACAGCAGTTGAGTACAGTTCAATATGTTGAACGAATTACTCTTTAAATATAATATATTCCTTTTGTCAAAAGTGCATCACATCCACAGCAAGCATTTTGGGTATGATCTTACTGTCCTAAAATATATGAAAAAAAAAAAACTGTCTTAGAGAATCGATTTTTAGTTAAGGAAAGAATTTGATGCATTTCTTCCAAAGTGGCTGATTTATGGTAAGCAAGAGAAGAAAGTAAAAGCAAGTCTGGATAAACAAACTCCTTTTGACAAAGAAAAGATATGCCTATGTATAGGAGATTGCATTGAGGGCATCAAATTCTTTCCAGATTTGACCATTATTCTCTGGGTATCATGCTCTTAGCTCCAGCGTTATTACACTGAATGAGATGAGTGGAAGAGAAGACATACCCCTAGACTCCAATCCCAGCTCTAAGTCCCCTTTCTTTGGAAACAAAGAAAATATTTGGCTTACATTACTCTTACTATGCATGACTTCCTACCTACTTCATTTACTGCAAATGTATTTTTCCAACCTGGAAACAATAGCTAGTCATTGAACGGAGAGGAATATACAAAGGGAGAGGTATTCTTGGCTTCCTTGCCCAGTCTCTGCCTGAGTACGTCATCATGGCCACATTTAGTCCAATCTCATTCACTTTTGAAGGTTGGGAGAGGCTATTACGCATGTTTGCCCCAACATTGTTGCAGTCATTGACCAGGCAGAGACCACAAAGCACATCCACCTGGGGGTGAATGGCATTTGGATAAAGAGTTAGTTGTTCACAGGGAAAATATTTTTTTGAATCAGCAAGGGATGCTGAAACAACCAAAGATTGCTTACTGGGAAGTGATGAGTATCAGTAATCCTGAGAATCAGAAGATGGGAACCTGGTTAATGTGGGATACATTAAACACAATACAGAATATAGCAGCTGCTGTGCTGCATTGACAAGCAATCAGAAGCAAGAAAACAAGATACTCACTTATTTCTCCTCTCTCTGAATGGTGTCTCCATAACCAAAAGCAGAGGGTATGGGAAACCATCATTGATCACCTAGGCAACCAAGAAAGGTGTAGCATGGATTGAAGGATAAGGCTAGAGAGTGGCACTGGAGAATAATCAACAGGACTTTTAGGATTTAAATTGCTTAGTTTGTTAATTTTATCAGCCTCACATTTATTACTGAAATACTGTTTAATCAAAATCTTTATTTCTCTGTGGAATTCTAGGTTTGGTCCTATAATTACTATTTATTATCTACTAATACTCTTGATCCTGAAGGAACATTTGAGATCTTCCAAACAATATAGCACTTAGTCATTGCTATGATGTTGAGAATATATTAACTCGGTTTTACAATGAGAAAGAACTGAATCCGTGAATGAGGAAAGGCTTCCTCAGGTTCTTAGAACCAGTGAGTACTCCTAGTTCATTTGTGTTTTCAGGCATCACAGACATATTTCAGCATTGTCTAGATGGACTGGGTGGAAGGTCTTTAATATATATCATGTATCCATTCACCATCTATCTGCCCAAAGGGTATTCTGCAATAAGGGAATTGTGATTAAGTGGCTGAGTACTCCTCAACCTTACTCTTTATGTGAGCTTGACAACGTTCATTAACTCTTTGAGCCCAACAGTAGTCTAAAGATAATATCCTGATCATAAACTTCAATTTAAAATCAACAAGATTGTACCTTAGGTGCCTTGTAGAATTCTCATGCCTGAATCTTGACCCTGCCTCAGTTTACTTTCAATAGTATATGGAGTGTGAGTCATCAGCCACTGGCTCACTCCCAAGTCCTAAGATCCACCCCAACTTTCTGTAGATTTAAAAGTGGGATGAGCCTTTCTGGTTGTGTTTTCAGCAGCGCTAACATCAACACACTGCATAGTAACTAAAATCAGAAAAAAAGAACAATGTTTAAAATGTTTTAAGTTAAGATCAGTTTGTGGAAATCATGGAATTTTCCAAACCTAAATTTTGACCAACTGCACCCTCTCTAAGCTTCTTGTTTCCAAATTTTATTTCCACTCTCTAACTGCAATGCTACTAATTTTTATTTGAAAATATAACCTGAAATAGTGCTATAAAGTCAAAATATAAACAAAAGAATAGGCTGCTATCCCTCTATGATCCCCCATGTAAGAAATCCATGAAGAAAAAATTGTGTTTCAGCCTCCAGTGTAGCATAATAGATTTTGTGCACAGCAACTATATTTTGCTGAATAAATGTACACTGTTAACTGTTTATTTCATACCCTGATTGTGTGGTAGATCTCCCCAGCACAGACTATTTAAATCTCAAGTATCATGACGACTACTACTATGCACACAGTCATTTATTAAATGTATTTTGAATTAATTTAAGATCATTAAATAGAAAATTCATAAGTGTTCTCAGTGTTGCTTCTAAAACAAAGAATGGAGAATGGCTAGAATTTGAAGGGTGGAAGAGAATTGATTTCTAAGAGTGATGAGAAATACCCAGAGGCTGAAAACTGAGTTACACAAGTATA
Organism: Mastomys coucha; assembly: GCF_008632895.1. Taxonomy (NCBI): domain Eukaryota; kingdom Metazoa; phylum Chordata; class Mammalia; order Rodentia; family Muridae; genus Mastomys; species Mastomys coucha. The sequence continues at coordinate 61,698,511 of NW_022196900.1, forward strand.
ATTGGAGAAATTCTGTTTAGCTGTTGGTTAATTTTATTTATTTATTTAATGTATTAAATATCCTAACTGCTGCTTCTCCTCCCTCCTCTTCTCCCAGCCTCCACTTCCCCACCACCATCCCTTTCTCCTCCTCCTCCTCCTCCTCCTCTCTCCTCTTCCTCCTCCTCCTCCTCCTCTCTCCTCTTCCTCCTCCTCCTCTTCCTCCCCCTCCTCTATTTCTCTTCAGAAAAGGGCAGTTCTCCCATGGATATCAACTGGCCCTGGCTTATCAACTAGCAGTAAGACTAAGCACACTCTCTCCCATTAAGGTTAGATAAGGCAATCCAGTAGTAGAAAAGAGTCCCAGAGTCTTTAGATGGGGGACGAGAAGACACTGAACAATGTTTGTCAAGGGACTGGCATCTTTATATGATGTTACAGAAAGATTAAGCAGGTGATATTCTATCAGCTACATAACGGAGCAAATGCAAGGAGAATGCTAAGGGATGCAACATTATATTTACCTGGTAATAAGCTTGGTACCTCCATCAGGCCTGTAGGCATCAACTGGGGAGTCACTATCCAGTGCATGTATCATGCTGTAAGAGGCAGTACCCATCCAAACGGCAATTTCAGTGACGAGAGTGAAGAGAGGGGTGAACTTTGCTTACAGTCATTCATATTCTCAGCCTCTATGTCTCTCTCCCTGTCTGTCTCTGTCATTATGTCTGTTTCTGCCTCTTTTTCTGTTTCTCTCTGTCTCTCTGTGTGTTTGTGTTTCTGTCTGTCTGTCTGTCTGTCTCCCTCTCTTCTTTCTTCTCTTCTCTTTAACTTAGAAAGATAAAATATAGGAGAAGGCTCACTGGCAGCACTTGGGGCTCAGTAATTACCACTCTTCCTTCTCCTTAGTCATCCTCTGTTTGTAAAACATTATAATGTGTGTGCTCTTCCTGGATGAGCAATCTTTTCAATATCACTGTTCACCAACCACTCTTGGCCCTGAAAGTGTTAATCATTCCATGACCCTGCTAGGAATTCCCCCTCACCTTTCAGGCAATGTGACCTTGGCAAAAATCTGGTGTCAGAGTTTGGCTTGTGTCCTGTAATGGTCTTGAGAGCAAAGATGTTATTTATCTATCTTGACATACTAACATATTAATAGGGTGAGCATTTGGTATAACAAAATGAAGTCAATCTTGGTTGAATAGTTGTGCTGTTATAGGGACAGCAGCAGAAATATGTATTTTTAAGTTGTTTACTAAGTTTTAACTGTGAAGATCAAATTGTATTTTTCATTTTTGAAGTAAAAACGATCGCTGTTAAGTGGACTAATGCTTTTTCTTCCAGGCTGGAGAGTGCTGAAGGCATGGCCATTTTGTTTCACAGCATTTGGCTTTGATGGATGGAGTAGCAAAGATTAGAAGGCATACAGCTCAGAATTGCTACATGAGTTTTTTTTTTTTTTAAATCTCTAAAATGTATGTCTTGCTAAAAGTCAAGTAGCTCTTCCTAGCAGCCCATCTCAGAGGCAGATATATGAGTACTAATGCTTGGCAGTACTAATGCTGTTTCGCTAAATGGACATGTTGTCAAAACTCAATGTAAATTCCTGCTTGTATCCATAGATTAATAAGGCTCTTAGCCTTGGTCCAAGAACCTTCTTTTTGTACTGGATGGGAGTTGATGGAGAGAAACTTAACAGGTCAAGGTGCTGAGAGTAAGTAGCTGTTGAATGCTCAGCCCAAAGGGAGATATCTGTATCGACCATTCCAGGGCCCAGCAAACACCGTGGAAGCTGGGAGGAGCTAAAACAAATTTAAGGGTCAAAAGACAGAAAGAAATGCTGTGAAAGTCTGTCTTCTGGACCCAACATACCTGTCATAATCATGAACTCATTGCTGCTGCTGCACAATATACAAAGTCTGCACAAGACCAGGTGTGTTAACATGCCATCATGGACAAAGGAAGAGCGAATAAGGCCCCACCCCTACCTGAGGATCTATAGGCACCTAATGGTTCTAGGGGATGCAGTCAGAGACAGCCAGGTACCTGGTGCCTCAGCATCCTCTCGTGTGCCTGGAACTGAGGGGCTTCTAAAGCAGATGTTGTTTGTAAACACTGATTATTCAGAACTTCAGTGTCTCACTGTATGATGCTTGTGCTCTAAGTTAGATGGTGACAGTGAGCTCTTCTGCATTATAAATTAAGGTGCAGTTTCTCTCTAGTTGCTGACATGTTTTTATACATGATTTATTCTTCTCACACTTGGAAGCTGCTTCTGCTGCTCTTCTTAAAGCCACAGGCATGAGTTTACTGTGAGTGATACGGCAAACTCAAAGCTTTAGAAATGTGTCTCAGAATAGTTGCCCGAAGCTTTTGGGAGCTGGTCAGTTAGCCACCATCGGGAATGATGCTTCCTTGAAGGAAGAGAAGTAGAAGATGTTGCCTGGGCACCAGGGAGAGTCATGGTGTTGGTATTTTCATTTATTTTTCTGAGCTAGTCTTGGAGTCAAAAGTAAGAAGCAGCCATAAAATGTTATTCCTATTAATAGTAGCACTGTCAATATTTGTATGTCTCTTAATGTTCTTGGTACAGTTTGATTTCTTACAGAAGATATTGCCTTTGACTAGCATATAAAGAGGAAAATTCATAAAAATCTTCTTGAATGTCCTAAAAGACAGTGCAAACCCAGAAGGTAAGCTTCAAGTAGGCATTAGCCATGGTAAACCTGGAGATGACTCACGGCGTTACTGATAGTCTCCAGCCAGCACTGTCTGGGAACGAATGCCTTTTGTCTCTCCTCCCTTCATGGGGTTTTAAATTCCAAGGATTGACCCTCTCAATTTGGTCTACCTGGAATGTCATACAGACCCCCTGTCTGATCACTCAGGACCTCATTAGTCATTATGTTGGCTGACTTTATCAGGGAAAGAATAATTGCTTAAGAGCAGATTACAATATTATAAAAGTAGAAAATGAATGCTTAGGGATCAAGAAATAAATCCTGTGGGCTTTATTTTTCATAAAAACATGGAATATATTTCCTAACCTGGTAGCAACTTTCTGACACATGCAGGCAATATTATAATTGTTTTATAGGTTAGATAACTTAAAATTTAATATTATCAAATGAGCTCTCCCAAATGATACAACAATCAAATGATACTAATGTTCAAGACCAAATCTCCTGTCACATGATTTGCATTTCTTTGTCACATGCTCTCCTGTTCCATCTTTCCCCTCTGCTCTCTGCACCCCTCAGCCTCTGCCATCAACACTCTTCTATTTGCAGACTCAGAACAACAGCAAACAAACATGGCTGGAGAAACCTCTGATCATGCCTCCCAGCCTTGTCCAGTACCAATGACTATGGTCTTAGATAAACTGCCAGCTCCCTACAGTTTTCCTGCATGCCAACTCTCTCTCTCTCTCTCTCTCTCTCTTTCTCTCTCTCTCTCTCTCTCTCTCTCTCACACACACACACACACACACACACACACACACACACACACACAACCAAAAATATAACAGTCATTAAACACACTCAATGAACTTCATCACCTCTAATTTACTGTTCCATGTCTAGTTTGCATTTCACCATAAAGTGCTTTGAAAGTTGTATGTTTCTCCACGTATTTTTGCGCATATGAAGTGAGTAACAAGTTGGAAAAAGTTCTTAACCCAGGGGCCTTCATTCAGGACCACACAAATATATTGATAAAGCGTTATAACAATGGCCAGTGCAATAGCATTAATCCTATGATCTCCTGTGGAATGGTCATGCAACAGTGGGTCCCATCAATTGGGAAGACAAGAGGGCTTTCCTGAGGAGCTGATGTCTACTCTGCCGCTTTAATCTGTAAACAGGCCACTCTGGGAACAAGCACAGACAACATCAAATAGAACCAACAGCGAGGGCCAAAAGCCTACAGCAGGAACTGTTTAGTTTACTTAAGAAAAGGAATGTAAACATGAATAAGAAAGATGGTGGTGTCAAATGAGAGCAGAAAGGGAACAAAGACAGTATCAGAAAGACTCACAATGCTGCAGTTAGAAGAGTGTTGGGTTTTATGCTGATTGTGCAATTGACAGTTTAAAGTATTTTCAAGTTTAAATTCTTTAAATTTTAGTCTAGGTAACATGATGACATAGTGTGTGGGGTTCAAGACTAGGCACAAAAGAGCAGGAGCTCCTGAAAAAAAAGTACAGATAGCAGACAATGGTAATTTTCTTGAGGTTTAGATTTGTTAATACAGTAGAATGTGCAGTTACGGGCAGATGTGAAACACAGAGCTACTGGCCTTGAGAGTAATCAGATGACAGGACTTTCGCCTGTGATGGGAAGGGCTGGAGGGACAGATTCAGTTGGGGAAAAGAGACGTGGACTCAGCCACTTGCAATCAAAGACACGTATCAAAAACATCTAGGTGTAAATGTTGAGTTGTCACTGGACACTCAAGACATCCTGTAGAGTCCCATCATTAATAAGGTACTTGAGTTTCTAAGTCAGGCATATCGAGGAGGTTAGAGACAGTCATTCAAGAGGTTTTTTTTTTTTTTAAATCTTTGTTTCAAACCAGATTGTGCTATTCAACAGCTCTGTGACCTTGGGAAGGATTAGTAGGTTGCTGTCCCTCAGAATGTTCATATTATGAGTTTGAAATCTTACAGACCTCAAAAACATGTGGTGGTGAATACTTGTAATCTCATCTCTTGTATTCTACAGGCTGGAGCGGGAGGATCAAGAGTACAAGGGGCTGGAGAGAAGGTTCAGCAGTTAAGGGCACTGACTGCTCTTCCAGGGGTCCTGGATTCAAATCACAGCATCTACATGTCAGCTCACAACTGTGTAACTCCAAGATCAGACACTCTCACATAGGCATATTCACAAGCAAAACACCAATGAACATAAAATAAAGGGGAAAAAAGAGAATATAAGGATAGCCTGGCCTGAATAGTAAGACCTTAGCTATCTTCGTAGCTAGCTTGCTAGAAAGATTGATAGGAGCATAGATGATGATGGTGATGGTGATGGTGATGGCGATGGCGATGGTGATGGTGATGATGATGAAGAAAAAGAAGAAGGAGGAGGAGGAAGAGAAGGAGGAGGAGGAGAAGGAGGAGAAGGAGGAGGAGAAGGAGAAGGAGAAGGAGACGAAGAAGAAGAAGAAGAAGAAGAAGAAGAAGAAGAAGAAGAAGAAGAAGAAGAAGAAGAAGAAGAAGAAGAAGAAGAAGAAGAAGAAGATAGGTAGATAGATAGATAGATAGATAGATAGATAGATAGATAGATAGATAGATAGATAGATAAGATAAATGATAGATAGATGATAAAGATGTTATATGATGGATATATGTAGAACTACAACAAGCATTGCCCCACTGCAGTGACAGGGCAACAAAGCCTGTGTTTATCTCCTGCAGCAGGAATTCCAGGGGCAGGTAGTCTAAGGATGTATGTCACTCAGTGCTATCACCAATCAGTGGTAAAAATATTAAACATCTTTTCCTTTTCTTCTGCCCTTCAAGCACTTACTTCACTGCTGAATTGCTGCCACTGGAGTCTAGGAATCAAGCACCCATGTCACACACACACACACACACACACACATACACAAAGGATATAGAAAACAAAGGTGAAGGAATTCTAAGTACTGAAGTTTGTTTTCTATATGGTGAACCATCTATAATAGCTGGGTCTTTTTCTTGAGTTTTTGATATAATTATATTATTTTCCTCTTCACTTTCATCTCCCTAAAATATCCTGTGTAATCCTTGTTATGAAATATAATGCGTTGAGAGGTTACCTGCTGGGCCCATGCCAAGATGTCACCCTGAGAACTTATATCATGCAACAGATTTGGCATAAGGAGGCTTATTTGGGGGGGGAGGGTAGTGAGGACCTGGAGAAGGGGTAGAAACAGTGAGTGGATATGTAGACAGATAGACAGACAGATGGGAGCAGAGAATAGGATGGACAGAGGGGAGAAAGAGGGAGAGACCATTTGGGAACACATAGGAACAGAGACACAGAGAGAGGGAGAGAGAGTGCGCACTCTCTGGAATGGTGGGGCAGTTCTTTTATATGAAGTCCACACCTTAAGCACCTGGCAGCAATAGCAGGTGACATATGCTATGTCCCCAGGAGGAGCCTAGTGGAATCACCTGTAAGCTAACACTGCTCCTTGATCTTTTTCAAATTCATTGCCTCTGCTTTCATTAATTGTTGTTACATAAATCTCGAACAACTTCTCCAGTCTATATAACGTACTTATGTATGTGTGTTTTGGGAGCTGACCAATTGTTATTATATACCTAAATGATGTGATCATCCCCAGGGAGAACTATGTCTTCCACTCTCAACATGCCTTAATTGCTTGTAGATTTTATATAGGATTGAGGCTTCAAAAGCTTTCTCCTCTATCCACATTAGCATGTCTATCATATCTCTAGGCATAATGTTTTTATGCACTCTGTAAAAGGTTATCCTCATGTTATTCAAATGCTCATTTCTCTGCCCTCATCTCTAGTTTCAGTCCCAGGCTCAGTCTAGAATCTCCTGTCTCAAGTTTATGTAAACAATTCTTATCATTTATTTTCTGCCTTGTCAATTAATGCTGATCACCCAATGGCTGGGTAGAAGAGACAATAGGGTAGAAACTTCCTCCAGCCAGCCAGAAGAAAGATGGAGAGGAAAATTCAGATCTGCCAGAAGGTCTGAGAAAATGAGGGGAAAACAAACAAGCAAACAAAAACAAAAACCCCCCAAACCGAAAAAACCATCGAAAAAGATCCAGATCAATAATAATATACAAGTTTTATGGGAAGGGCTGGGAGGTAGCCAGATTAGGATAGGGCGGTACCATAAACCATTTAACTGCCCAGATATTGAGGTGAAGCTTGAATTAAATCATGGTTTCTCTGTGTAGTTATTTAGGGAATTACCTGATGAAGGAATGGCTGCCACCATACTAATTTTACGAATCTATATTAATAATCATTCAACGGGTGTCACCTTTGTTCAGTTCATGTTTAGGCAGTCATGTTGGTGAGCTGTTATGACTATAGCTTGCAGCATTTCTAGGAGGCACAATCTCACAGAAAATTCTCTGATCCTTCGGTTCTTGACAGTCTTTCTACCCCGTCTTCCACAATGCTTTCTGAGCCGTTGGATGTGGGCGTTGTTTTATAAATGTATTCTTTGGGACTGGGTTTCCCCCTGCATTTTAATTGGTTGTGGTTTTCTATACTGGTCACTGTCTATTGCACAGAGAATTTTCTTTGATGGGGTAGAGGACCACAGTTACTGTGGGTATAAGAAGAAAACATTTAGAATGTTGTTAAAAATTACGTTGATTTTAGTGAAGTGGCAGTTGTAAGTTCTTCCATAAGACCTGTTAGTTCACTAGCCCTAAGTAGTTGGCTAGGTTTCCTGTACCAGGCATGATTATCCTCTTGTGGAATGGCCTTAAGTCCAATTAGACAGCTGTTGGTTACTACCAAGGCATGTGTGCTACTACTGCAGCCTTATTATTGTATGTAGCGCCATATTGGTCATTTTAGTTCATATGTGTCTTAACTAGGTAGGACTGTTGTTTACTTCCCTCCTTTGGAAGCTTATATGGTGCCTTCCGGTACCATAAAAAAAGAGTCCTGGGGAGGAGGTATTCAGCTCACCCTGTGTCTGATACACATGTTGTCTTAAGCAATAGGGAATTAACACCTTCCACCTACGAAGGACAACCAAGAGCATTTGCAGTTTTCTATAATGTTTTGGGAGGCTCTTGGATAATCGTGAACAAACAACAGGGAAGAGGGTTTCTCATGCCTGGTGTGTGGGTTTTTAATTGATGATCTATGGCCCTTGGAGGAAGCACTGTTGTCCCAGATATTATTATTATTATTATTATTATTATTATTATTATTATTATTATTATTATTAAAATGTGTGCTTGCCTGTGTGTACTATGTACTATGGGCATTTTTAGGTGGGTAGGTAATAACATGATTCCTTTTGACTTGTCAGACATTATTACTGATATTTTACCCTCCTCTCTCCCATTTTTATCCCTCCCCACACCCTATTTAGAGCCACCTTCTTTCCCATTTCCTCATAAGATCACCTTCTTTTCCACCCTCTAGCCTGGCAATGGTCCCATTTTACTGTCCTAGCTTCTGCATTTACTCCGGGATATGTGCTCACCTCTGATGATTTGGACCTAGGATCCTCCAGTGTGAGATCAGTATTTGTCTTCCTGAGTCTGCGTGACTTCATTCGATATGATCTTTTCGAGTTCTGTCAGTTAACCCGTGAATTTCACAATTTCACTTTTCCTTATGCTCAAATAGTATTCCATATGTCCTGCATTCTCAGTATCCATCACCTGATGCACATTTAGGTTGTTTGTGTTTCTTGGCTATTTTAAATAGAGCAACAACGCACGTGGGTGAGGAGAATATGATGGCCAGTCCCTTGAGCATATGCCTAGGAGTAGTGTAGCTTGGTCATGTGGTAGATTAACTTTAGCTTGTTAAAGTTTCCCAACTCTGGCTTGCAGAGTGACTGAACCAGTTTGCAGTTCCATCCACAGTGAATGAGTTTCCTTTTCCCCAGATTCCCTCCAGCATTTGCTGTCTGTTGTTTGGTCGATCTTTGCCAATCTGACCTGGGTAAGATGAGATCTCAAACTTGTTTGGATTTGCATTTCCCTAGTTGTCAGGGACAATTAACATCTTTTGAGACATTTCTTAGCCATGTTTTTTCCTCTTGAAGAACTCTCTACTTGGGGCCCAGTCTTGGTTTTTGTTTTGTTTTGTTATGTTTGTTTTTGATTTTGTTTTGTTTTTTGAGTGGGTTGCTTGGTTTTAGTTTTTTGTTTGGGGTTTTTGTTTGTTTTCTGTTTTTTACTTTTTGAATTTTTTATATTCTACATATTAATATAACTAATGTTCTCTCCAATTCTATGAGCTTCCTCTTCAGTTGAAGCCTTTTATTCATTTAAAGTCGGCTTTTATGCAAGATGATGCATACAAGTCTAATTTAATTTTTCTACATGTGGACATCCAGTTTTTTCTAGCCACAACTATTGAAGATGCTTTCTTTTCTCCGATTTATGTTTTTGGGGTTTTTTTTGTTAAATGCTAAGTGGCTGAAATTAATGTACTTATATTTGAATCTTCAGTTTTGTTCTATTAGTCTACATGTCTATTTTTGTGCTAGTACCATTTTGTTTTTATTACTATTGCTCTGCAACATATCTTTTTTATATAACTTTTTCTTTTTTTATTAGATATTTTCTTTATTTACATGTGATATGATTTCTCCTTTCCAAGTTTCCTCTCCAAAAAAACAAACAAACAAACAAACAAAAATAAGAACAAGCCCCTGTTGCCTCCCCCCTCCCCAATCTTGCCACCCCACCCTCTCCCACTTATTGGCCCTGGCATTCTCCTACACTGGGGCACAGAATCTTCACAGGGCCAAGG